>NW_028324302.1:5207500-5507500 GCF_058129835.1 Hydra viridissima
GCCAAAGAGCAATCGCTCGCTGGTTTGGCAGAAATTACCTGAAGGAATTCAAGGGAGATAAGGCCTGATGAAAAATACAATGGATAGAGCACTGACACCCATTGTTCATCTTGTGGATAGGTGTGATTCTCTGAGGGACAAAGAAATTAGAAAGAACAGTGTCACTGGAGTAGGTCCTTTCATGGTTGAGCTCATTTTAGAACTCGGGAAACGATGCCCAAGAGGAGGATGTGACATCATGCCTTATGCTGTAGGCTGCCTGCTATGGTATTAGGGATGAGATTTTTGAGAAGTTGAAAGACAGTCATCCTACAACAGTAGACTGAATGTCAAAACAGCAAAGTGCAATTAATGTCTTAAATGAGATCACCCATGAGCTTCTTGAAGATGATGGTGAGACTGAATTCTGGAAGGCAGCAGCAGAGATAATAGCCAATAAGTATAATATCAAATAAATTTATTAAATGTTAGCTAAATTTACTTCTACTAATCTTAATCCAATCGAACAAACAAAGTCATAAAAATTTTAATTTGAGGATACGCCCTTCCCCCCTGTATGACATACGGGAGGCAGGGAGCTGGTCAAAGTTAAACGAACTTTTTAAAAATTATTTGAATTTAAACAACTTTAGATTAAAGTAAGCAAAGTTATACGAAGTTTACTAAACGTTTAACTTCCTTTCTTGCTTTTAGACTGTGTACAGCCAATTCAGGTAGATAAATGTTACAGCTGAGGGTCCTGCGATTACCGTCGAGTGAGCAAAGTTCAGAGAATAATAAATATTCTCTACTAGGGTAGCATGCTAGGATTATTTCAGATTAATCGATAATATGCAAATAACTTTTTCACATGCTTAAGGAATTGGATTTTTGAAATCTGGAATGATTATTAAGTAAAAGCAAAGGTTTTAGCATATCTTTTGTATATTCTTTTTTCTGTAATGTTACTGTTGTGTATACTTCAAATTTTTATTATTTAGAAATTAGAACTTAGAAGGGAACTAATTGCTACCATATACCAAACCAGCTATCACTTCACATTACTTTATAATGTGAAGATGATGTGAAGACTTCACATTACTTTATAATGTGAAGTAATTACTGGTTTGGTATATGAAACTGAACATTGGTAGAATCTCATTGATTGTGATTTTTCCAAATCTAAGGGATAGAGTAGGAGTCTAGAAGAATAGAAGGGAAAAGTATAATGGTACTAGTTAGGCCACATACAAGTTCAACTTAATGCACTCGTTTCATTTACTCAAACGATTTCGAAGACAGTTAAATTTTTGAAAGCTGTTAGAAATTTTAAACAATTTTAAAACACTCCATTTTCGAATTTACACAACTTTTTACGATTTTGAAAACCGCGAAAATATACTTTATTTGAACTAATACGATTTTGAAAACCGTCAAATTAAATTTTATACAACTTTTTACGGTTTTGAAAACCGCGAAAATATATTTTATTCGAAGTAATACGATTTTCAAAACCGTTTAAATAAATTTCATACAACTTTTAACGATTTCGAAACACGTTCACACACGACTTTTTGCGACGTCGAAGCTTCGACTTCGAAACACATCGACCTCAATTGTTTTATCTCTACTTCAAATACCTCTTTTATCAGTGACAGATTAAGATGACGTAAGTACTGTAAAGATAGATAGGATTGGAAGATGAATGGTCAATTAATTGTTGGTTAATTAACTTAATGGTTAATTTTAAAAATGTTTTCAGTGACGAGTCGAATTTTGAAGCGTTTAACCGAAAAATTTATTAGTTGTGTACCAAGGATTCAGGAAGGTAGAGGATCAGCTAGAATTTGAGGACGTATATCTCATCACGGTACAATATTTACGCGGGTCGAATCAACTAAATCATGAAAAAAGAAACGCTGTAAAACGCATTTTTACCATCTGCAAGCCTTTTCAATGAAGGTAGTCAAACTGGGAAATTTTAACGAGACTGAGCAACTGCTCAAATGGCAAAATGGATTTCTTACTAATTCAGTTCTCTAAAAATAATCAAATCCGACTGTTTATTCCGTTTAATCTGATTGTTAATATCGTATTTAATAGATTTGACCGGTGATTTTATCATTTATTTTCAAACCTCAAAAAATTGAAAAAAAAGGAGTTTTACATCGTATGAAGAAGCCATTGCCATGGTTGACGGTTATTTTGTAGACAAAGTATATTGAAATTAATTATATTGAAATTAATTATATTGAAATTAATTATATTGAAATTAATTATATATTGAAATTAATTATATTGAAATTAATTATATATTGAAATTAATTATATTGAAATTAATTATATATTGAAATTAATTATATTGAAAGAACAAAAAAAATTCATTCCAAAATAAATTGTTTTTTCATTAATATTCTAGAAGACTATGTAACACCCTTAGTGGTGATGTATGAAATTTAAGTGAAACGAAAAAACGAATTCAATTTGATACACTTTTTTTTTTTTTTTTTTTTTCCAAAAATAGAAATTGGAATTCACATTTTGAAAAAGATTAAGGAGCGTGTTTTTGAATTTTAAATTACATTTCCAAAGAGGTTTTTATTTTTCAAAAATAACTTACAGTTAATGGGTTTTATGGTGTTTTTTTTTCTTTTTGTTCATTTCAAAGAAAAAAAAAGAGATAAAATCTGCTAGGAAAAGTCACTCTCATAAAGTATCCATATACCTCGTCATCTAATTAGTGAAGCGCATGAATGGACTAACGAGGTTCCCACTCGTCCTATCAACTATCTAGTGAAAACACAGACAAGGGAACAGGCTTAGTAAAATCAGCGAGGAAAGAAGACCTGGGCGGTTAAGCTTTTGTTACAGCTAAATCATTTTCATTTTTTGTTAATAGAGGGGTTTGCTGCAAAAAAGATGTTTTCAAAATTGATTTTTAAATATATAACTTTTAATCTTTGTCGATTTATTTAGCGCTATTTAAGATTTTTTTTTTTGTTGTTGCACCAAAAAGTTTTGGAGTTGGCTTTTTTGTTGCAGCAAACCTCTCAATTGGATATCAATAGCAAGTGACAGTCTTATATCTTTTGCATTGTCTTAAAAATTCTCATCATGGAACTCATGAGTATACACCAGTGAATACTCAGAGTTCTTTTCTAGACTCCATGGGACATTGTATTTGGAGCTCAAATGTATTATGATAGTATTATCATGTATTAGGGACTCGAATATTCGGGTTACGTTAAAAAGCTCAGCAGTTGCTTGTTCGAATATTTTGGCATCAGTCAAAGACATGTCAACTACACACCAAATCAGCGTGTACTTCACATCACATCAGACTTTTTCCTGATGTATCTTTGGTCTACTTATCAAATGTAAACAAAGTCTTCAAAAGAAGAAAAATTAGATTAGAAGTTAAGTGATTTCGGAGTACACATCTACTACAGATGTCATTGATCAAAGCGTTTCAATATTGTTGAAATGGTAGGGCAGAACGATACAAGATATTGGAGCAATTGACATAGTCAAGCTAGGCCTAGCTGTTACAGAAGTAAAAGTTGGAAAGAAAAGATGCAATCATATACCTTAACATCTTTATTGTGATGTAAAACCTGAACTCGGTAGGTGCAATTCACTTATATTTTTTTCTTAAAGTAAATAGGATGTGTTTTGAAGTTTAATTATGCTTTTGTTAGTATTGTGTTTAAAGTACTTTAAGTGCTAAATTCATATTCGATTCGATTTGAGTTCGTGAGTTTTGTATTTATTTGGTTCGAATTCGATTTGATTTCATATTTTCCTTTTCAGTCACCACTAAAGTAAACTTACAATTATTTTTTCGTTATTTATGATTTTGATAGTTGATCAGTAAAACAGTTTAAAAATCAATCAAAACTACTCTTAACTTACTAATATCACCGGGTTCCATTGTTGCTTGAAGGTGCTTCGGGCAAACTAATTCGCACTCTGGCGGAGGTTCTAAATGCCACGTTTTCTTACCTTTCACTTGGGCCTGCCAAGATGGTCGATTAACAAAATCAATCTATCAATAAAGTAAATAAAGCTTTAAAAATCTCAATCTATTTTCATGACTAAATTTAACACTAAAACATGACTAAATTTAAAGATAGAAATATACCCAAGTATTTCCAGTTGCATGCCTAATAAAAAGACGACTTACTTCGTGTTAAAAATGAGAAAGTCTTTTGGCTATGCTTTCACTGAAAAAATCAAGTGTATTTTGGTCACCATTCTGTTGGCTAAAAAATTGACTTAGAAAACAGAATTTAATTTTTGAATGCTAGCAGTTAATTGTTATTAAGTGTTGTTAATTTTATTATAAAAAAGTTTAGTGTATTGTTGTTTTTTGAAACTGACTTAATAAATGTTTTAGATGGAATTAGAAAGAAATCCAGACGTCGTGATAACGAAGAAACAAAATGATAATAAATAGTTATTTAAAAACAATATTTAAGAAAAAATGGACCCGTTTTTAAATAAAACTAAAATGGAATTTTTTTTTAACAAAACTTTTAACATAAATAAAATTTCTTTTCAAACTCCGTTTTAGTGTGAACGAGGTACAAGTTATTTAAAAAAGATTTTAATAAGAAATATGTGAGTTGAAAATCTTAAAACAGACCCATAACATCTGTAGGTCTTTTATCTTGCTTTTGCAGGGTGCGGCACTAAAAAATTGTATTCTTGGAATATTAATAGGAGAAAAGTTGAAGATAAATACTTTACCCACCTTAACATTAAATTAGGTTTCCTTTTTTTTTTATCGCTGCCCCAAGCTTAAGACGGAATGACTGGCAGGTGCTTATTATATAGTCCCTTGACATTAAGTTCCAAGCACGGGAAATTGATGACTTTAGTGACTTGGCACTTGGGAGGGCCTTTTTGCAACCCTTACTCTCAACTACGCTCCTTACACTATAGTCAAGGGGATTCAGGTCAGGGCTGGATGATGGCCAAAAGTGTTTGGGCCAGAAATTAGCCATATTGTCCTGAGGATATTGTTGAGTTTTTCTGGACCCATGACAAGGTGCAATGTCCTGTTGAAAGATGTGATTGTTTTCTGGGAATGTCTTCTTCAGCCATGGCACCACATAGCGTTTTAGTAAGCTAATATACACATAAGAGGTAACTTTTTCATTCCCTTTGATGTAGATTGGTGGAAATTTTTCTCCATTAGAAGCAATGATTCCTAGCATCATGATAGACTGAGGGTGCTTTGTGTGACACACAGGAGATGCTTTGTCACCCTTCTGCACAATGAATCTGTCATTTATCTGTCATATGAGTCTATTTATCACACAGTTAACACTAAAAAGTTTTTCATCTGAGAAAACTTTAACTGTTGACGAAACATGGCTTTTTAGCTGATTCAGAAGCTTTTTTGTTGGTCCAATCCTAAAGTTTTTAGTCTTTTTGTCAAAAGTTGATATGAAGATCGGGCCAACCTAACTTTTCCAAGTGTTTTTAGAGTTCTTCTGACTGTCCTCTAATCAACATTGAACAGTTTTGCTGTCTTTCTGATGGATGCAGTAGGATTCTTTTCAACGTGCTTTTTAAGCTTTCCTGTGAACTTTTTATCAACTTTTTTATTCACTGGAGATGGCATTTTGGCTCTTTCAGCACAGCCACGTTTTTTCACTTTGTAAAATGTAGTTTTAGATACTCCAGAAACACGAATCACTTCACGTGCAGACAAACCCGCGTGAATCAAATTTAAAACTTCGGTTCTTTTGCCCTCCATTGTAAAACTTTTATCTAAAATGTTTTTTATTCACAATTTTGTTAAAACCTAAGATGGTCATTGAACATTAATCAACAAAAACAAACTGCGGAATTTTTTATTTACATCACAAAGCCTAGCCAAAAATTAGTTCGCGAATCGCTGCCGCACCCAGTACTTGTTGCTTTTGCTTGTTAGCAAGATTTTCTTTATTAAAATGATATTTGTGCGTTCCTCTTTAACAAATTAAAGAGTAAATTAAAGAGTATCATTTGTTTCTTCTGCTAAAACATTTGGCAGTACGAGGAGTTGAAATAAAAAATATTGGTATTATGCTCTTTGTCTTCGCAAATATAATCAGTAATAAATGGTATAGTACTCGGAGCTTGTTCCAGACATTTATGTTGAACTTGTATTACTTTTGCCAAAACAAATATTGTCTATATTTTAAGGGTTCATAGCTTCATGATAACTTAATAAATATGATTCAAGATGGTAAGTCACCCTTGCAAGTATGAATTTCTATTGAATTGCTGTTTTAGGTATACTAAAATGGACACAGTTTTTGACATGGGGAAAAATAAGCAGTAGTGGACGCACTCACACAACAACATACTATCACTTACTATGTTTTTTTCAGCTGATGTTACCGCTCTAACTTTTTTTACCGATTGGTAAAAAGTGGCATTTTTCCACGGCTTTTCCTAAACCTGTTATACTCCAGGGTTTTTTTTTGCAGTTTTTTCTAGACAGGTACCACCTTCTCATGTAACAAGTATTGACTCTGTCAAGCAACCAGTATCAATCAACTCACAAGTACCAACCAAGTCACAAGTACCAACCAAGTCACAAGTACCAACCAAGTCACAAGTACCAACCAAGTCACAAGTACCAACCAAGTCACAAGTACCAACCAAGTCACAAGTACCAACCAAGTCACAAGTACCAACCAAGTCACAAGTACCAACCAAGTCACAAGTACCAACCAAGTCACAAGTACCAACCAAGTCACAAGTACCAACCAAGTCACAAGTACCAACCAAGTCACAAGTACCAACCAAGTCACAAGTACCAACCAAGTCACAAGTACCAACCAAGTTACAAGTATCAATCAAGTCACAAGTATCAATCAAGTCACAAGTATCAATCAAGTCACAAGTACCAATCAAGTCACAAGTACCAACCAACTAACGAGTGTCACGTTTAAAAATAAAGTAAAAAATAAATTTTTGAAAAACCACAAACTTTAGAAATACTCAGGGAAATTTAAAAAAAAAAAAGAGTAAAAAATACTTAAACTCTTTAAACAGTTTCAAAAGCAGATTTTATAAGCAGCTTTTACGAGTATAGAGAGGCCTATAAGTTTATGACATTCGTAAAGATTTACTTTCTCGAAAGTATCAAAGAAAAAAATAAATAAAGTTTTGATTAGTAACTAACACAACCACTCAATCAATTGATGTTCAAACTAGCTTTCGTAAAGTTAGAGTTTTTTGGTTTGCCATCCTACTGCTTTTAGAAATTAAATCTTCTTTGATTTTTTTTTATGTTAAACGGTTGGAGTTATGTAGTTATGTGTTATCTTATTCAGAGTGAACTGCAGTACATATGTTCTCTTTTGCTTACCAAAAATCTTGAACTTTGAGAGTCTGATTCTTGTAAACCTCAAGTCCGCTGATACCATTTCTTCTGATAAACTTTTTTCAAAAGTGGTTTTTATTCAGCCATACAACCATACCATGGAAATCCATAGTGTTCACTTTAATGCCATGTGGATTTCCGGAGCTCAGTTATTCTTATCAAGTTTACTCAGAAAAATAATATATTACATCCGTTCCACAATAGTTGTCACATTTGATGCATAAATTTTGTTTCATAATACTTGTCCCATTTGATCAAACCTTTATAGCTATAGCTTTCACTTGCGTTAGACCGATTTTCAAAAGAAAAACTTACTGAAAAGGGTTACTCAAGGCTTTCTAACAATATTGGGCACTTAAAAATAGGTGATCAATAGGTGAATAAAAAATTAAGATTCAGAAATAAGTTCTTTATTAATTCCATAGTAATAATATATATTTCCATAGTAATAATATATATTTCCATAGTAATAATATATATTTCAGTTATTCAATATTTAAAAAACATTTCGTATTCTCCACGGCTTCGGCATTACATTTTAAATTTATGGAGAGTCGACCTTCTCTTCGAAGTTTTTCTTTATTTATATGAGTAATCCTATAAAAATTGTTGCACTGTAGTGCTACTAGTATTGTGTTGTGAATACTGCTAATTTTTTTTCTTAAATTTTCACTTGTAAAAAATAATTAAAACGGTACAAATTTAGCAAATCTTTAAAAAAAATTACTCAAGCAGCATACATTTTCAATATTCGGACCAAAAGAATTCAAATGTGACAACTATTGTGGAACGGAGGTTGTTCATATTAATGGCTCCAGTGGTCACGCGAGGTCTCCCACTTTGTGTTAACTATTATTAGAATCACTTTCGTGATGTTATTTGATTACGTCGTGACAAGTTTAATGAACTATTTAAATGCAAATAATTAAACTCACATGCATTTGAGCACCTGTTCCTGAACCGCCCATAAAAATCCAGTCTAAAGCACTTGATTCGGAATCGTCAGGAAGAAATGCAGGACGTTGATAATGGCGACGAAGTATATCTTGTACTCTAGGAACGCAGTTACTCCTAAAAAACGTTAGTCTTTTATAACTTAGATTTTGTTTCAAATTACGGATACCGTAAACAAGAAGTTTAATTTAAATTTATATATTTGAAAAAATTGAACAATCTTTTCTTAAACAAAAAATTTATAAAATATTTAAGACTATTACCATCCAATATACCATTGATCTTGAGATAAATTCGCTCTCTCTTTGCTCATCATAAACACTTGTTTTAAACTTGAAAAGTCTGTTTTGTAAGGAAAAAACTGGCATCCGAGATCTTCATTATCTTGGAATGCTTTTAATTTAGCATAAAGAAGACGAAAATACCGCCATCCAAACACACGTAAAGCGGTCCAATTTCCAGTCCCCTGTTTAATGAGCACTGGCACACCTGTGTATGCATGGTACTTCAGAAAGTAATCTTTTGTAATGTTGTTGACCACTGGTACCTAAACAAACTCTCGAATAATCATATTCAAACTGGCCGAAATAAAAGTAAAAATGTGTTTTTATATATATTTTTATAAATGTGGTTGTACATTAGTTGCCGAACATTCTATGGTCCTCTCTCATAAATTTGAAATTATTTTAGGTTTTATATTTTTATCAAGTAATTCGATGATTTTAAATATCAAGTTTCCTAGCTTTTCATCCCCGCGTAAAGAAATGTGATAAATTACAATATTTTCTTTCATTATTTAGTTTTATACTTTTTACTTTAAATTACAAGAAGTATTTATATTCTAGATTTGTTCAATTTCTATTATCTATAATTTTTTTCATATGTAATATGTTCATATGGTTTTTATCATGTTTCTCATGCTCTCGACATTTCTATCTTTTGTTGAGGACAAGCCTCTGGGAACAGTTGCTGCTACAATGGAAGGAGTAGCTTTCCGATTGTCATCCTGTCGGGAAGTTTTTTTTGGGGTTCAATTTTTATCTTTTTGGTATTTGCATGAGGCTAGGAAAAAGTTTACAATTTAAGCTTCTGTTATAGTTATTTTATAATGTTAGAAACTGCTCTAGACCGCTGTTCTTAATTTAAGAATAACACAATATATTTTTATATATATATATATATATATATATATATATATATATATATATATATATATATAATGCATCGGAGTAGTCCAGTCCAGTTGTGTATCTCCACCATTTGACTTTTTTTTCTTTTTTTTTTTTTGAAGGATTTTTAAGATATAATACTTATTTAATTTATGAGAAATACAACAAGAGATTAAATTTACTGACTAATAAAAAAACTGTTTTGCTCTTAAAGAGCACAGGAACTTTAACATGTTTAATGACTACTGGAAAAATGTATTCGCTGCCTGCCCGTCACATATGGTCGCACCAAAAAAAACATTGGGCCGCATAAAACTTATGGCAACTGGTTGAAAATGGTTATAAACCCAACAAATATATTGCTAGAAGAAATTTTTTAAGCAAATATTTATAAACAAATAACTCTTAAAAAACTCATAAATGCATGTATTAACCCTTTCACCGCCGGCGAGCGGATTTTATTGAAACTAATTAATATTAGACATTTTTTACACAAATTTTTTAGAACAACCCAGATATCAGTCGCCGTTACCTTTTTGTCCAATCAGCTATATTCTCTCAACATCCAATAGGGCGATAAACTTGTTGTTTCTCAAGGTCATCAATTTCTTCATTTGCAATCAGTCAAATTAATTTTTAAATTGCTTTTTTTTCAGTAGTTGAAGGTAAGGAATAAAAAGATACAAAAATATCATTTCGCTCATGCTCTGATATGTTCTTGGCACATTCATGCTTAAAATTTGCCAGGCAGTTTTTTTTTGGTTTGAATAACCTTATTAGATAACTGCTTTCCTCTTCGACTTGTATGGGTATTTACCAGCTTCTTATGCCGTTTTTCTTTTGTTTTTCTTTCGCTTTTCTTTCGTTTTTCTTTCGTTGCATCCCCAGGTTTTAGGTTTAGGAATGTATTTTTGGACATTTTTCTTGGAAAACTTTTCTCTTTTTTTTTGTTTGTGGAACATAATCCCTGAAAGAAAAATAACATATAATTAAGATTCGTTTGGTATATGTTATAAAAATCATAGATAAGAAAGAATTCTTTTACAAACCTGCAAAACATGCCCCTGTTATAGGAGGGCGATCACTCTAATTACAACATGCTGTACTAAGCTTACATGTTTCTAACCGAGTCAACATCATTCGTTTGTTGTACATCCATGCCTATTTCAATGTTGTTTTCAGTCTGAGCCAAATAAACATTATTGGCATTTCCTCCATCAGCAACTTATACATTATCTCTTTTGGGATCTTGTAATGTTCTAGTAAAATTATATCGCTTCTTCTTTCCTGTTTAAACCAATTACAAAAATATAAATATGTTGCAAGAATACATAAAAAGTTCTAAAAATTATCAATTTAACTGTTTAAACATATGAATGGATTGCGAACGTTTACACAAAAAAGTAATTTTAGCATAATTACTCTAAATGTACAAGGTCTACGTAGCAATCTAAATTTAGTGTTTTAAGTAGTTACAGTATTTGTGTTAAAAGGATACTAACCGTGTTCTAGGTTCATGGTAGTCTTCACTGCTTTAACTGGTTGGAGGCATGTAGTTTTCTCGCAACGAATTACAAAGCACAAAACCGCCACAATCATAACTGCTAAATATGTCGGACAAACTTTCTATATCAGATCAAACTCCTTCCATTTTTTATGTTAATATTTTGCTTAAAAGTTTTTTTCTTTTAAGAAAAGTTAAATTGAATTTTTAATTACACGGCCTGATTTTTATCATTGCTATTAAAACATTACTATTAAATTGTTTAACTTTTTGATTTTAATTCGTTGGAACAAATATATTCAAAAGTAGATTGACTGGCGTTAGGAATAAACGAAGCACCGTTAGGAATTAATGAACATGCATTGACTGACCGTTAGGAATATGTTCTGCAAAATACACTTACATTGGCTGACCGTTAGGGATAGGTGTGGGAAATGTACTTACATCGACTGACGGTAAGATTGCGAGGCACAATAATAAATAATAATGTAAGGGCAAAAATCTGCAGTTAGGGTTTGTTGACACCCTGTCGAATTGAATATTAGTAAACTAAACTTGTAGATAGATTTTGCCACATTAGTAGTTCACTTGTTTTATGCTAAATCGCCGTAAGTTCCAGTTTATATTGTTCGCCATGATTCAAATAATCCAATAAAGTCATAACCTTAATTTCGCAAGAATGTCAGTTCGAACCATGTTGAACCAACACGACGAGATGTTATATAGATAATGCGTTCATGATTCAAGGACATTAATTCGTTCATGATTCAAGGACATTAATTCATAGATTACAGGCTAATTTTAACGCTTTACAAGCTAACAAAATTATAGTTGTCCGTAGATTGCTGTGGTAAATAAATCAAACAAATCAAAACAAAGCCTTTTGGCAATCGCATTTTTCTGTACGGATCAGGGTGCGTATTGACCAAACTTTCGTAACTTTCGTAAGTAAGGGTTGCACATGAGTTGCGCTGAACTTACGCAAAAGATGTTATATCATTATGATGCAGTTATTTTTTGTTAATATCCCTTGTTTTAATTTATATAATTTTAGTTATCCCTTATTATAATATATATATATATAACTTATATATGTGAAGATCCTTAATAATATATCAACCGGACAATCGAACTACATATGCATCATAATAATATAATGCCATTTTTATTATTTAGTGATTTTAAAGTTACGCCAAAGTTAAGGCAGCTCATAGCTAACGTAACTTTTCTTGCTTAAATTGAGCTGAGCAAGTTTCTAAAAAGTTTGATGAATACCATTTCAGTTAGGTGAAAACCGATAGCTTAGAGCCGAACGACGGACGTATAAGAATTGGACGTGCAACGATATGGTTTTTTTTTGCGAACCATTCTCGTTGCGCATTTTTAAAAATCTTTTGTTTTAAACAATAGAAATTTAATTTTATTTAAGTCTGTCGGATTCGTCGAAATTTTTTGGTCTTGTCTAACCAGTCACACCAACTTCCTTTTCTTTATTAACACATTGACGGACAGTAAGAAAAAGTGAAGTTTTAACACTAGGGTGTCCCAAAAAAAAAAAAAAAATTACCTCTCAAGCTTTTCCAATTCTCTAAGGTCTAAATGGGCTAAAAATACCACAGAAAAATTTTTTGTTCCAGTAAAAGTGATATCTGTAAAATTTCATTTTTCAAAAAAAATGCAATTTTTTGGAAAAAAATCATGTATTTTAGAAACTCTCTTGAAAATATATATTTCCAGTTTAAAAAATTAAATTTTTTTGAGTTGTTTTTTTGTCAGGTCCTTCTTCAGCTTCTTTCTGTTGTCTCTGGCAACCAGCATGAGGTTCTGTTTCATGTTGTCCGACCTGTAGCCTCCAACAAAGTCCTGGATTAGTCGGATATTCCTTTCAGCGCAGTCATTGACACATTTAATCGACTTCAAAAACCTTTTAAATATATCAAATGTCTGACTGGCATCTCCGCTGATCCACTTCTCCACCTCTTCTACAGGGATCTCACATACCTTGAACAAGATCCAGCTCTGGGAACCTACCAGCTCAGTAAGCTCTGTTGATCTGATAATAACCGGTAGCTTCGGTTTCCCCATATGAAACTGGTCAGGGACATCACACTTGACCAACTTCTCCAACATTTTCTTCTTTACCTTGTCGTCAATATCATCGTCAGCTAGAGACAGAATAACTAACTGTTCTGTTAAATACCAAGCATGCCGTTGCATGCTGTAAAGAAGGGCCTGTCCAAGTTTTGGGTAGTGGTCCCTTATGTCAAACGATGACTTAAAGGCAGCCAAGTCATTTGAAGTTGACTTGTCCACCATACAGGATTTTAAGAACCAGGGCCCATAACATACAGAAACAAAGAATGCTGCTGTCTTTACCATCTTCTTCTCTTCCTCATTCATCACCTGGGCTACCTTCTCAGTCATCCTCAACGATCAACCCTCTGCCTTGGCCTTCTGGGAACGAAGTCGATCTGATTGGATCTTCTCCTCAAATTTCCCCACAGATATATCGAGGAGTTTGCTGCTCTCCTTAATGAACTCTTCCTGTATCTTAGTGAATCTACCAATGCTCGAATCCCAGTTTAGATCTCTCAGATGGATTATTTTGCAATACTTAATGTGGAGCTTCAGAATCTTATCCCTGATTACACATAAAAGAAGTTTATAAATTACATAAATATTGGTTATTTTTTATTATTTGTATTGGTATTTGATTATTTATTTGTTTATTTTTTGATTTACTTATTTGTTTATTTACATAATTAAAAATTACTTAATTTTTTTACCTGACAGCAGCTCCAGAAATGATGAGTTCTCCAAAACCAGCCTTGTTCCACACATCCATTACAAGAGAAGTAACACATTTATGGTTGGGATCTTTACAGGATCTACCCTTGCAGATAAGGTCTTTGCCTGGAAAACTTTGAGGACAAGCTACAAAAGGTTTTGTAGATTTAAACTTTAAAGCCTTGGAAGATTTGATAAACTGTATATATCTGAGCACATTTCCAATGCTGGGGAGCTGGTTCGTGGGCAGCTGGTTGATAGGATACTTGAGAAGAAACAGTAGCCTTCTGGGATTAGTCTGTATCTTCCTCTTTTCTCCTTTATTCTTGTCTTTCTTACGATGACGGTCCATTTTAGAAATTACTATTAAATATTAAATTATATAACACACTTTATTTTATCTATTCATTCAATCATTCATTAAACAATTATATTATTCATTGAATCTTTTTTTAATTTTTAGCTATGTGTAAAATACATTATGTAGCATGACAACAAAAGTAAACTTGTATGTAGTACATATCTCTAAAACGTGTCATATGATCAAATCGCGCGTAATTAAATTTTCCTTTTTAATTGACCACAGACGACTTAAATTGACATTTAATCACACTAATACTAATAATAATATTGTTAAACTAGGGGATCATCATTAAGTTTATTAAAAACAAAATATAACATCAGAAAAATTTCACTACAAATTTATCAAACATTGAAATAATGGACATTTATTTCTAAAAAATCGTAATTTTTAAATTTTACAGATATCACTTTTTGACAAAGGTTTTTTTTTTTCCGTTTATTTTTAGCCTTAGGGTACTTCAGAGAATGGGAAAAACTTGAGAGGTATCCTGGAAAAAAAAAAAAGTGTGTTTCTGGGACACCCTATTTAACACTATATGTTTTTATAATTTTTAGAATATTAGAAGTATAGTTTTACTTTTTCTGCTTAAATAAATTTAGTTTTGATAAATTCAGCAACTTTAATTCGGTTGCAGCTATTGCCGTCATGCCACATAGTGAACTTCGGTTTGACGGCTATAGACGCAAGTGTCCGTCAACTAGTTAAAGTTAATAGCAATAGAACCAAGTTTTAAGCTGAATTTTACATAGCTAGATATTCTTAATATTTTAAGAAATAAGGCGGATGATGATATAGAAATTGAGATCATTTACTTAACTACTTTGGTACATATATAACTATAGTTTTGTAGCAACCAGGAGCATAATGGTTTTATGCCCAGGGAACTACTCCATCTGCTATAGAGCAATTCCACGACCGTCTCACAAAAAATGATAAAATTAAACCAACCCAATATAGATAATACTATATATCAGTAGAAAGCTCTACTTCTCCTCTTTCAGAAAATATATAGCTTATTATGGTATGCCGCTATTATAAAAAATAACAAGGGCTGAAACAGAAGGTAAAAGTAGGCGTTTTTGCAATAATTTAATTCATTTTTAATCACCAAAGTTAAATTGAACCTATAAAAAATTCAAAAACTGTCTTGCTCATTGCAATCAGGTTTTTAGCTGCACTAATCATTCCTACTTATGATAAAAACATACTTATTGCCAGACGAATTCAGAATACCATTTGTTTTAATCAAATGCTATTACCACTATTGTCACGCTGTGACATGTCACGCTGTGACAATTAGGGTACCAATCGTTTTATTTCTAAGACAACCAGTAAAACTTACGGTTTCAAAAATCCAGCGCAATGAGAACTCAATCTAGTACATCTAAAAAAATACTAACATGTTTAAAAAAATAATTAGCTCAAGTTATTTTTAGAATCTTTTTATGTCACGCCGTGACAATTTTTTAACAACATTTAAAACAAAATTTAAAACTGCTAAACTGAAACCACAATTGAGTTTTTATCAACTTTAAGGACCCAGATTATTGAGCGGCCTACTTTCTTTTACATTATCTACAAAAACTACAAATTATAGGTATGTTTTGCATAGGCAACATTTGGAGGATGAATGCTCAGCTATCCTTGAGGCTCTCTTTTGAGATACATAGAGCCTCTCTAAGGGATAACTGTAACTCCATTGAGCCTTAGATGTAATACGTGTATCTCCATAACTAATGTTGCCTTTTTTTTAATCTTTCAAGGGTTTAGCATGCCTCTTACTCATGCTGAGCGTCAAAAGAAATATTGTGAAAGACAGTTAGAAAAGTTTGGCAAAAAATTAGTTAAAGAAAAAGAATCAAAAAAAGAAAAGAAGGCTCGCTAATTTGGAGGCTGAACGAGAAAAAGAAAGGCAGCGAAAGAGAAAGAGCAGACAAAAAAATAGCAGAATCAAAATCTGTAGCTGTTACATCCTCCCCTTACAAATCTGCAAGCACTCTTGGAAAAGCTATTAAGAGAGCCGAGTCAGCACTACCAAAATCACCCAGAAAGAGGGCTAAAGTTGTACAAAAACTTTTGACAAAAATGAATGAAATCCCAAGCCCAGAAAAAATACTTAGTAAAAATGCATTAGATACTTTAACTGTAAAATTGGTTCTTGATTTTTACCAGCGTGATGATATATCCCGTCAAGCACCCGGTAAAAGAGACACCGTTGTGGTGAGATTAAAGAACAAGAAAGAAACTGTGCAAAAACGTCATTTGTATATGAATGTTAATGAAGCTTATGCTGTTTTTAAAAGTGATTATCCTGAAGAATCAGTCGGAAAATCAAAGTTTTTTCTTTTGTCTAGTTCAATGTCAAGAAATGTTTGTTGTTGTCAACAGCATCAAAATGTAATTCTTATCCTTGAAGCCTTGCACAAGTTTGATTCAAATTTTCCATTGTATTCACATAAATTTCCTCTAAGCATTGTATGTGATAGTGAAAAAGACATTTGTTATAATAATATGTGTACAACATGTAAAGATGCTGCAAAGTTTCATAATCTATTTGTTTTGAATGAAATTGACAAGAATAAATGCATTACATGGTACCAATGGGAAAAACTTGCAGAAGGTAATGGAAAGGAATATATTAAAAAAATTGAAAAAAAGGGAAGAGTTGATGATCTTTACAGCACCTTTTCAAAATCTTTACCTTCATTTCTTTGGCATTATTTTATTAAACAGAAACAATCAATTACATATTGTGATCATAAGATCCAACTTCAAAGTAATCCAGACACAGCCGTTCTTCAAGTGGATTTTGCTGAAAATTTTTCAACTTTGTGGCAAGATGAAGTGCAGTCAGCACATTGGCACAAGAAGCAAGTTACTGTTTTTACTGCTGTATTTTGGTACCAAAATTCATGCCCATCAGCTGTCATAGTTTCAGATGATTTAAGCCATTCAAAAGAATCTATTCTTGTATTTGTTCATAGTTTATTATCTAAGCATATTGAATTAAGTGTTAAAATACTACAGGTTTGGACAGACGGGCTAAGTAATCAATTTAAAAATCGTTTTATTGCATCAGCAATACCCTGGTTGGAAGAACAGCATGGTTTAAAATCATTCTGGAACTTTTTTGCTGCTTCTCATGGGAAAGGACCAGTAGATGCTATTGGTGGGACCGTTAAAAGAATAGCAACGCAAAAAATAATCCAGAGAAAATGTATGATAACTGATGCCATAACCTTTCATGAAGCTGTTAAAAATGAGACTAATTTCAATGTCTATTTTGTTTCTATGGAAGATATTATAAATACAATAAAAAAATTTAAAATTGATGAGTTATTTACAAAAGCACTAGCAAAACCAGGAATATTTGCAGCGCACCTAATTCAAAATAATAATGGTAAAATAGAAATGCGACCCTATTCAAGTGCCAAGTATTTAGTGAAACAACTTACGTCTTTAGACGAAATCACCAAAAAACTTTTAAATGTTGTATATATGACAGCAATATAATATGGACGCGATTTGACACTGATATAGTATGGGTGTGTTCTGAAGATTACTATGTAAGAACTATTTTTATGAAGATGTAATTTATCTAATACTTCTCTACTTAGTTTTAAATTTATTTAAAACAGCCCATTTACCTGGTTTATAATTACCCAAATGTGTCTGGTCACGCCGTGACGTCATGCTGTGACGTTTACCACTAGTTAATTAAAGGTGCACCTGTTTGAAATTTAATTAAATAAATGCTATTTAGATATAAAACTTGTAAGAGTAACATCTAAACTTTTTGTTTAATGCCAAGTTAATAATTCAGTTCATCTATATTAGCTGAATCGCGATGTTGATCTAAAAACTAAAAAACAATGAGAGAATTTTGGTCACGCTGTGACGTTTTATATTTTCTCGCATGAATAAGAGGCTAATATATCCACCCTAATTTTTTTTCTTGTTTTTTGTAGCACCTTTTATGAGCTAACAAAATAGCAAAAAATATTTTTTTTATATCTGTTTAATAATAAAATATTGAAGGCTAAAGACAAAAAAAAAGACGGTTGTCACGCTGTGACGGTCGTGGAATTGCTCTATATTGCTGCCTACTTCCAGTTTATGAATACTATATATATATATGTTTAACAACGGGAATATATACAGGTAATATATAAAATGTACATATATACAGCTTATACGTAAAATGAATGTAAATACAATAAAGAAAAAAATATTTTGTCATAGTTTTAAAGAATTCAGCAAAGCCAATTTATGCAAACTGCAAGAATAACTAAGTATTTGATATAAACATAATATGACTTAGGAGAACATGGGGTAAGATGACGAATGGGGAAAGATGAAAACATATTGTTATCTTCAAAACTCAACTAAATATGAAATCTTTCTGCAGCTGAGAGGGAAGTTGATTACATCTACTAGATTTATTTATGCTTTTTTTATAAATATTATTTTCGGAATAAAAGATAATTAGTAAAAAGGTTTTTCCTATACTAAGGGAAAAAAAAGCTATCCACTTGTATTTGATTTATTTCATCATTACATCACCAACCAAAGGTAAGCAAGAGTTTCTCATTCAGTTTGTTCAATTTGGAAGCCATACAAGTAGCATTAAGCTATGATAACTTATTTATGCAGAGTTCTGAGTTTTGAAGATTAAATAGCTTTGGGGCAAGATAAACGGGGCAAGATGAACGGGGCAAGATGACTCGTTTGTCGTTTCGTCAAAGTACATGTTTTAACATAAACCTGCACTGTAATAACTTTTGTGTAGCATAGTCATTATTACATTACTTTATTATGCATTAAAATATTTTGTTTGACATTCGCTTTATTTTGTTGTGTTGGAATTTGCTATGAACTGATTAGTAGATTTTTTTTTGCACAGCCCTATATAAACATATAGTTGAATTGTTTAAAAAATTACATAATCGTTTGTATTACATATCTTATTAACTAGAATTTACGACATCGTGTTATTTGAGAAGGTAATGGTATAATGGAATTTACTTTTTTTAAAGCCGCCATCTTGCCCCGCATACGGGGCAAGATGATAATTTGAGGTAACTTTGTGACGCAGAACAATTTTTTTTCCACTTTTCGATAAAGTTTTAATTATTGAAACAGTTATTAAATAAGATATAAGTGCTTTTCAACACATTCGTCATCTTGCCCCATGTTCCCCTACCAGCTATATATAAACTAATTTTTATTTGACAAAAACTAATGGATTATTATGTGCTTTTTATGATAAATGAAAAAATATATGAAGTATGAAAAACAAAAACATGAAATATATGGCCGCATTTTGCAAGATAATTATAAATTTGAATAACTTTTTAAAAGGTTTTGCTTTATCAAACGAATTATAAAAAAGCCCATTAGAAAATATATCTACTATAAAACAATGCATAGTGGAATATATACTATGGAGCCTATAGAGTAGTCGAGGCAAAATATGGCGACATATCGCAAAAAGTACTAAAAAATACACAAATTTAAGACTGGTGAATGAATGATCAAGGAATTGAATGAAACCAGATCTTGACAAAAAACTTTATTCAAGCTTTTTTATATTTCGCTATAATTTTTTTAGCCATTTTAAACTTATCTATACAGGTCTATTTTATCATTGACAGACTTTGTTTACACGAAAAAGTTCTCAAATTTGCAAATATTCATCTTGAAAAAATGATGAAAATCTGTTCGTGCCGACAACTAATTTCCTTTACCTTGGTGTAATTTGTTTAATAATTTGTCAACACGTAAAGTAGTTACTTTATCCTGAAGAGTCTTATTAAGCATATACTATAAAAGTTTAAACTAATACCGCGTGATGAGAGTTTCTGTTTTAAATCTGTCGGCAGCCATTTTAATAAAAAGTTTTGGCGAATAATCTCCCAGTTTTTTCAGTTTCAAGTCCAAAAGGAGGTTTTATTTACAATTTTTACTTTTTATCAATCTTTCATTACCATGTGAACTTCAATTCAAGTTAACTAATTTTAAAGAATGATTAAAATAAATTTTCTTTTGACTTCAGTAATTTGCGACTTTGATTTTAAGCAAATAATAACTGCATTTAACTTTGAGTTGATACATTTTATTACGTTAAAAATAAGTTTGCACCCTTTGTTGATGAAAAGTTTACTTTGAAAAGTATCTCTCCTTCTTACGTTTAGGGTATGCGGGAAAATGATAACCTTGATTTGTCCATAACAGTAATCTCAAAGAAATGTCCGTAGATACGAATGTTTTGTAACAAAATTTTTGTTGCACGGAAAAATGTTCGTATCACGGAAAATGATCTATGAGTTCACAAGAATTAAAGAAAATCCCATTAAGGCTTGAAAGTCTATTTCGTTTCACGTCAAAACCAATACTTTTTAAATAATTACCCGTAGGCCATGAAATGTCATTTGCCATAAAAAAAAAAAAACAGTTACCCTATATTTTTTGTAAATTAACATGGTACATCCCCATCTAATTTAAAAATTTTTTAAAACGTTAACTTTTTTAAAATTGTTTTTCAATGTTAAATTTATCATAGAACACGGTTTTGAAGTTCTATTTAGCAAAATAAGAAAGTGGAAGAAAACTAAGGATTTTTGGTCATAGTTTATTGCGTAAATTTGGAACCCGACATGAAATTTTTAAGATGTTTTCGATATGAATTGACTTAAGTAATGACCCAGAATCACGAATAATTTTAATGGCAAATTATGTTTAATAGCTTTTTCCTGTGTTTGTATATTAATAATTTTCATGAGGTATAAAAAATTTAGTTTTAAAACTAAATTACAGTTTTACTAGCTGCAGAACTTTATGCTTCAAATTAAAAAGTTGCTTCCGCTACAATACAAGCAACAAAACGTTTCAGAGTACGCAACCCAATGTAAAACGCTGGGCACGAGGGGGTAAATTAGTTTTAAACATTTAACTAAATAATATATCGGAGGTAATTTTTCACAAATAGTTTGATAAAGTATGCAGGCCACGAAGAAAATAAAAACTGAACAAACTTATCAAAGTACTTACTTCTTTTAGATCTTTACAAAATCTGCAGTCTTCCATGGGCCTTACAAGCTCGATTGTCATTCCACCAAAGCCTACTAAACAGTTATTACTATAAGCAAAAACGTTGTCTTTAAAATACTCTGAAAAAAAGCTCAACGGGGATGAATAAGCATCTTTTGGTATTTGTGCTCCGAGCAAAGTTCCAACTAAAAGTACCATAAAGCCAATGTAAATAGTGTTAACAGGTTTTTTCGAATGTTTAGGAGCTAAAACTCTCCGTAAATTCAAAACGTTTTCAATGTCACGCTGTTTCAAACCATCAACAAGTGCCGTTGAAAACAGGTTTTCTAACGTAGCATTCATATCGAAAGTTGATGCGAAAAAAAAATACGGTTTGGTAAGTATGACTTCTCTATCAACTCTGCCAAAACTTTGTTAACCGCATTAGATATCCACTTAAACTAAGTAATTTTATGTTTTAAGCACTCCTCCGCACGAATTATTTATGGTGTCTGAAAAGATGGTTTTTAACGTTCACGAAAACACCAAAGTTTATTAATGCAATATTTCAATTTACTTAAAAGATTATAAGACATAAAAGAATTTTTTATTGTTGAGAACTCAAATTTTTTTAAAATAGATGTTTGCTTTTCTAATATAAATATTAGTATTTTATTTAAAATTTTGAAATAAACTATTTCAAATATATTGTAGTTATTTGATCGGTTTTATTTCCAGAAAGTTGTTTTTCTAATAATCAAATTACTTTAATGTATACTTGATTTATCTTAATATAACACAAAACAAAAAAAAAAAATGTTACCAGAATGTAATGAAAAGTAAAAGTAATGTTTTTGCGACTACTTAGCAATTATGCTGACGTAAACGAAATTCGATCTAAAGCTTTTTTTTATAACCAAATAAGTACAAAAAAAATTTAGTAAAATTTGCTTTTTCTAGAAACTTGTTATTGGGATGAGGTGCATTTAATTAAATATCGGTCTCGACTCGGCGTAGGTTTTGTTTATCTTAAGTGTTATTTTTGACAGCTGATAATTCATTTCGCAAAAAAACTGTATAAAAAAAAACACATATCGATGGCTTGGAGTTAAAATATTTAAAGAAATCATTTGAGAAAATTGAAAATAATAGCTTACAAACCTTTGAATATATTGCAATACGTTTTTGATAACACTTTCAATATATCTTAACAAGAATTTTTTTAATGGTAAGTTTTAGGGGATAATTTATGCCAAAAAACACAATTTTTCTGAGATACATTTCAAAATTAAACTCATTTTTGACCGAAATTGGAGCTAAATAAAAAAAATATTATTTTAAACGTTTTTTCACCCCATTGTGCTTGTATTAAATTAGCCGCGTAAGTATGGGTAATTTTTAAGTCTACAGAAAACTTGTTCCAGACGTCATCAAGACGGATGGTCGTCATTACATGGTCTAAATTTTATCTTTGATCTCCGGCGTTTTTTTATTTGATTCATTTCAAAGTAGAAAACATTTTACTGAAAAGGTAGACAAGTCAAACAAACTCAATAAAATCAGCATCTCGAGATTTGGAGATGCAATGGTGCTTTACCTTTTTAAAAGATTCTTAGCCTAAGTTAAATCAGCTTTTGAATAAAGATCTCGAATCCTTAGAAAGAGAGTTCGCTTTGATATTACAGATTAAAGTTTTCAGATTAACGGAAAAGAGAGCAATAAAAAGCTGGTAAAACGTACAATTGTATTGCGCTCTCCTTCGTAAAACTATATACTTGGGGAACCAGAACCATTTCTTTACATTTTATCAAAATCTTTGATAAACCTTCTCGTCGAGGTATTGAGCCAAATTCAGTTAAATTTAGAATAGACTTTTATATGTAATATACTTCTACATTGATTTTTTAAGAGCTCGAAAGTCACGATACATTTAAAAACAGTTATAAGTTATTTTGACAATGTGTTAAACTAACCCTGTAATGCTTCACTTGTGTTTTCTCAAAATGCTTATGAAATAATCAATTTTTACAATTATTCAACTGAAAAAATAAATATGGCAAACTCTTCACTACTTTTCAGCTTATTGTGAGGTGGGTCTTTACGATACCATTTTTTTGGATTTCTTATTTTTGTAACTCTAATTCTGATCCTTGATACTGTTGTATAAAGGAGATATTGATGAGATGTCAAATGGGATGTTGATGGGATGGGTTGAGAGTGTAGAAATGATGCTGATGCCTCGAGGTTCTGTTTAGTGAAAGAACTCTGACTTAACGTTTTTATAAAGCTCTTGTAAACTTTTGTTCTATTTTGATAATTCTACTACTCTACCATTCGACGTTAACCCGATTATTATTTTTAATTCGATAACTATTATTAATTCGATATTAATATAAATGCCGACAAGAGTTTGCAATTATATTAAGCTACATAAAAGTATATATGGTTTAACGAATTCACTACCGACTTAACGAAATCAAAACGCCAACTGTAACTGCAACGTCCATGCTAGTGATCAACCGGAATTCGGTTCGGATCCGGTTTCCGGCCAAAATTACGACCGGAACCGAAATTCCGGTTCCTGTTCCGGGTATATTTAAGATTTCGGTTCCGGCCGGATTTCCGGTTCAAAATGCTACCGAAAATATATATTATAAAGCTTTATTTAGCATAATACCGTTATGATCATTTTGATAAAAATGATTAAAAAAATTTTTAAATTAGTTGTTAAGCTTGAGAATTAATGTTAATAAAATTTGGCTTTGTTTGAAAACTAATTAATTTTCTTGTTTAAATTAACTTTAAATTAATATTCATATCTTGTAATGTTTTTATCGCTAATATTTGAGCTGAAGTTACACCATTCTGATTCTTACCAGCTCATTTTCTTAAACATATTGTCATGATCCAAATGGACAATTTTGAACCTCCTAAAGATGAATTTGGCTCCTGCAACTCATCTTTTTCGCACATTGTAAAAATTAGTGCGCAACTTCGAACAGGGGAAAACGATTAATGTGCATTTTGACAATCCAAAAAATCATTTAGGTGTTAAATGATTTTTTTGGATTGTCTAACTGCTTCTCTATGCCTTGGGTTTCGGAAAAACTTTAAAAAAAAATGTAAAATTTTAGTTATTTTTACTACATTAATTTTTGTTTAAATTAGAACTAACTTTTTAAAAATATATTACTTATTTTCGGTTCCGGTTTCGGTTCCTGTTCCGGTTTGGATTTATTTTCGGTTCCGGTTCCGGTTAGGAATATTTAGAATCTATTACCGGTTTGGTTCCGGTTCCGGCAAAATATCTGTTCCGGTCGATCACTAGTCCATGCACAAAATATTGGATATGCGCATGCGTGTGCTCAGGGTAAATCCCTACTCGCGTTTTAAAGTTCTAGGCCGGACGTGAAAATTAAAGTTTTAGCGTTGCGTTGAAAACGCGAAGCAATTTTAAAAACGTTAACATTTTTCATAGTTTTCACCCGTTTCCATACCGTGACGTTTTCATAGTAGTTTTCATAACGATATTTTGCTAAAAACGGCTACGACAACGACGACTTATAAAATCATAATTTTTTACGTTCTCGTCGCAGTTGGCGTTTCGATTTCGTAAAGTCGGTACTATGGTTTCTGAGATGCGATTTTTTGGCATAAACTTATAACTTCAATTTAAAGACAAGATAGCTAATAATTTTTATTTCTCAAGATTGGCAATATGATCTAAATACTTCATAACTAAACTTTATATGATTAATATATATATATATATATATATATATATATATATATATATATATATAATATGTAAATATATTTAATATATATTAATATGTATAATATATATATGTATATTTAACACATAAATATATTTAATATATAGATAAATTTCATTTATATCTATAGTAAAAAATATAATTAGATGAATTCATATTAAAAAATCAGTTAAATTTTAGCAATATTTTATTATCCAATGTTGTTAAATCGAAATAGTTTACGGAAATTATGTCCTCGTCGGAAGTTGCATCGTCATAGTCGTCATCGCTTTCATAACCCTCTTCGCTTTCGCTATGTTGATGTTGCGAGGTATTAGATGGCATTTCTGTTAGTAAACTTATTACCTAAAAAGGAAGAGGTAACTTAAGATGATTCTGAATTTTTCTATGTAAGTAAATACTGGATATAATAGGATCTGAGGTTTCTAAGGCTCTATGAAAAATATCTTCTAGATTTTTTTCTCTGCTGGTTTTACGAGCATGAAATTGTCTATCATGTTCAAAAACTTTATATCTGGCTTCAGACCCTTCTTCACCAAAATAAACTATTGGTAGGACTGTATTTTCTAGAATTTGTCTGCCATGTATTAAAACTTTATATGCAGTTGCAGGCATCGGATACCAAGGATATTTAGACATATTATGTTTTACCTCATCAAAACAATATTTTTTTCAAATTTATCTAAGGGCCTGTTTTTTTTCAAATTTATCTAAGGGCCTGTTTTTTTTCAAATTTATCTAAGGGCCTGTTTTTTTTCAAATTTATCTAAGGGCCTGTTTATATGGAAAGCGGGCTGGCTCGGCAAACGAGCCAGCCCGTTTGCCGAGATCTCGACGTCGCACAATGAGTCCAAATCGCGAAAAAGTGGCCAAAACTTTTTTCCGATTTTTTTTTAACAGAAAGTGAACTTTGTGCAATCTTTTTACTTTAAACAGATGTAAACTGTATTTAAACTCAATATAGAGTCGTTTTCTGTAAAGAAAATTTATAGCTTTGTTTTCATAAAATATTAATTGCAAAGAGTGCATCTAGAAGATTATACAGGTGTTTTTTCTTTGTTGTTGATTAAATATGAAAAGATTAGAACTTATAAGCGTAATTCAAGAAGTTGGTGTTAATCATGCGAATTTGCAAGCCGTTTTAGAAACTGAAGCAAAAAATAAATTGCTAACCAATGAAGAACTGTCTGATGCAGAACTCTCAGAAAAAATTAGACTTTTTATTTATAAATTTCGGGTTAAATATGCAAAGCATAATCGTAATTTTAAAAGATTAGTTAAACAAGAAGTGGCCTGGTTAGAGGGTGAGTTGTTTCAGAATCAAAATACTAAACTTGATTCAACTTTAAAAACTGGACGACCAGAAAAAGAATGGATAGAGTGTTCATTAAGAACAAAAAGGAGGAAAGTTTCAAGGTAGTTTCTAGTTTAGAATTGCTATTTTTGTTTTTAAAAGTCACTGATTAAATACATAATTTTTAATAAAAATATACACCCACAGTTCCACACTTGTGTGGTTAAGGCAGTTTTCCATAGTATCAATTTTTGAAATTATCATAATGGAAATAGTTTATCAAATAATGATGTTGTTTATTTTTATTTTAGTTTGGCTAAAACTCATACAACTGAAGAATTAGCAGAAGCTGCTGTTGTACGTGCAAAATCAAGTCCTGGAAAATCTGATTTGGGAAAAAATGTTAAAATGTTTTCTAAAGATCTACCAGGCCAAACTTACCAATCTGATAATTATCATCCAATTATGATGTCTGCTGATCAAGCTTTATCACTTAAAATTCAATGTGATTTGAGTGATATACAATACCAGATTATTCGAAACTCATCTCTGATGCAAAATGCTGACATTTATCCCCCATTAAAAGCAATCCTAAAATCAAAAGCAGATTGTTATCCAGAGGGTTTGCATATTACAGAAACGTCTGCGAAGTGTAGTTTGTAGAACATGGTTAACCATACCTTGCTTCGAATTTTGAAACTAAATTCTGAGCAGCTTCAAAATTTAGATGAAACAGTTACACGTGGAGTATTCAATTTGAAATGTGGCATGGATGGTGCATCTTCACAAAGTATTTATAATCAAAGGTTTGATGATACTGATCTTACTACTGGAGTGCAGAATGAACAGTCAGTATTTCAAACTGCAATAGTTCCTTTGAAATTAAAAATTGGGGGTTCAAACATCTGGAATAATCCTAAACCATCCAGCCCTCATTTTTGTAGACCTCTTGAACTACAATACCTAAAGGAAACAAATGAACTCATTGCAGCAGAAGAAATAAATCTTAGAAAACAAATCGAAAATCTGCAAGACTATATTTTAGATCTAGATCTTCTCAGTAGTAAAAAGCACTGTTCCATAAAAATTAAAATTGTTGTTGACTTGACTATGTTGGATGGCAAGTCAGTAAATGCTATCATGTTTTCGAATTCATCACAATCGTGCAATATTTGTTTTGCAAAACCGAGTGAGATGAACAATCTAGTAAAAATTAGAATGTTTACTCCAAATAAAAAATCTCTTACTATGGGACTATCTACTTTACATTGTTGGATTAGACTTTTTGAGTATGTGCTACACTTAGGATATAAAATGAAAATTAAAAAGTATCAGGCTAGATCAAAAGAACATAAGCTTTCTGTTATTGAGCAAAAAAATGAAATTCAGAATAGGTTTAGAAGCGAGCTCAGCCTTATTGTCGATATGCCAAAGCATGGCTATGGTTCCTCAAACACAGGTAACACAGCCAGAAGAGCATTTGACAATGCAGATACTTTTGCAGACATTACAGGAGTTGATGTTAAAATAATTGTTAGATTGAGAAATATAATGAAGGCTGTGTGCAGTGGATACCACCTTGATTTGGGGGCCTTCAAAAAATATTGTTTAGCTACTTCTGAAATAATAATTAAAAAATATAACTGGTACATAATGCCACCTACAGTTCACAAGCTATTAGAGCATGGTTATCAAATTTCTGATTGCTTTGAACTCCCAATAGGTATTTACTCAGAAGAGGCACAGGAAGCACAAAACAAATACATTCGAAATGCAAGACTAAACCATACATGTAAAATTTCTAGAAAAAATGCAATGGAAAACCAATATCATTATCTGCTGTTACGTAGTGATCCAATAGTATCATCATTCATCTTCAAAAAAACTAAATCTATTAGTGCTGTTAACTTAGATTCTGAAGTTTTAAACCTTTTGCTTGATGAACAATAAATATTTTTTAAAAATAATTTTTACTATATTACTAAATGTTGCAAATATTGGTTTATACATGTGTGTATGTGTGTATATATATTTGAGATCTTTTAAGGTATATATATAAACTTTAAAAGATCTCAAGTTATAAAAATGCTGAAATGAAGTCTTGCATTTGCTGTTCTCACCCCTCCCCCCCCCGGGCTTTTTCTAATGTCTTTTTTTGAAACAATTGACATAAAACCAAAATGGAGCAAATTCGAGCAGCTAAAAAATTATTTGTTTTATACCCAATACGTTCATAATAATGTGATAGAAATTTAGGAGGAGTGAAAAGTGGACATTTTAAGCTTTATCACTTTTTGTAACCGGGGAAATACATATTTTAAAAATTTTACTCCTTTCTTCAAAAACCCAAAATCTAAAGCTAAAAAATCGAGTTATTACTTCTTTTTTGATTAAAACCATATTAACAATAATATATGAAAATGAAATTTTAAAAAAGTTTACAAATGTTGTATAATAATATAAAAATTGTCTTATTTAAAAAAATACAAAAATTCGTGAATTATTTTGGAAATTTTTATTTTATTTTTTAAGCGCAATAAATCACTCCCAAAACATATAAAGAACGTATTAAAAATTCTGCAAAATATTTTTTTCAGCTATTGGGTAAATATTCTTTCTAAATTATAAAAAATATTTATATATTGGAATACTTTTAAAAAACGACTTATGGCCACATTTTTGAGATTTGGATTCATAGTGCGTCGTCCTTATTGCAACTTAACTTTATTTTGCGTTTATATGAATAAACGAACTAGCCCGGATCGCTATCCGGGCCAGCTCGTTTATTCATATAAACGCAAAATAAAATTAAGTTAAAATATTGATGACGTCGATATCTCGGCAAACGGGCTGGCCCGTTTGCCGAGCCAGCCCGCTTTCCATATAAACAGGCCCTAAATTAATTTGATGCTGGGAAGAAATGCATATAAGAATGGTTTTAAACGTTTTTATCAATTCTTCATCCATGTTAGTTATTTCGGAAAATTTTTTAACATTTTCAAATGCTCGGCGTGCAGTATTGCCGTCGTTGGTACTTCCAAACCCTCCTATTTTTGGTTTATCCACGTGAAAGTGTAAATTTTTAAAGAACCGTTGTTGTATTTCTTTTTTTCTACATGAAAGAATTTTCTTGTTACAAGTAGAACGAATTTGCCATTTACACAAATAATATTTACATGATATGTGGACGATGCATTCAAAAAATCGTATCCAAGAATGTAGTAGACTAATGCCCGTCAATATCATGTTTTTCTTTTAAAATGTGTTCTGTGGATTCCTTTATGTATTCGACTTTTAACGGTTTAGAAAACCGCACTCATTGAGGAGTGCAGTTATCTTCTGAGTTCAAAAGGAGTGGTACAACAGTTGTCACAAATAAATTTTAATCAGAAGGACAACCAGCTGTATCAAATTTTTGTTTATAGGCAGAAAGACCGGAACTGCCATCAAAACCTAAACTAAATATCATCTCGGCTATAATTTCGTTAGTATTAATGGATTCCATGTGCTAAAAAATCACTTCTTCTTGTAATTGTGCAATACGTTTCACTGTATGCTCTAACAACTTTTTAAATGGTACTTGTGCAATGATATCGGAAATTGATATACCATTTGGTCTACATTCTGATTTAATTTTCCAAATCTCTTTGTAATTTGGATACATTTTACAATTTTTGATAACAGCTCCTAGTCTAATGTTTTGATACTGTTGTTTACTTAAATTAGAATCGAAAATTTCGGCTGTATAACGTGTTGTTTCTTTTTTTGGTGAAAATATAGTTTTTTTAATTTTAGTTGGCCAAGATGGACTTGTGTTCAATTCTTTTAGAACCAATGCTAAATCACGTTTCTTTTGCAGACGTGCAGCCATACCTGCTGCTTGTAATATAAGAGATGTATCGTGCAAATTATCCCGGCATAACTCTGATGCTTCCAATCTCTTGGCCTGATCCGATTTTTCGGTATATGATTACCATGGTCATCGAGAAGATATTGGTGGAATTGAATGACTTGAAGATGTTGATGGAATTGCATCATCAGGAAATCTAATTTCTCTTTTCAACCAATCTGAACTTTTACTTTTAAATCGGCATATTGTTCTTTGACAATCTGACCATTTTCGTTCAAAAGAATTGCACAAACTACATATTTTCTTTTGAAAATTATTGCTAATAACTACTGTTTCATCATTTCCAACTTTTTGAATGACGTGCTCAAAAACATTTGATTTTTCCTCATTTATATCTTTCTTTTCCAGCCAGACATTAAATAAATCCTCGTATTTGAAACGGAACAACACTGCAAAAAAATAGATATATTTTTAATTGGGGCAACTAGGGGCAAGTTTTGAAAATTGGAATATATTCCTGAGCATTACCGAAATTCAATTGTGTAAAAATATTTCTGGAGAAATACGGAGATTTTTTTAAAAGTCAAAACAAAGTTTTGAAAAATGTCAAGGAAGAAAAAATTCTATGCACGCGCTTATTTCTTTTATATAATCAATATAACAATGCAGTATTTTAATTTAATTGAATAATTTTAAAAAGTATATACCTGTATAAAAATAATTCTCTTTACAGCAATCAAAAATGTTAATTATTTCAAAAGTTATGTATTATTAAATTAACAGCTCACTTTACGCAAACTCACTGCCAACGAAACTGAGATTAAATATATCCTTAACTTGAGTGCATGTTAAAAACTAGGCAATTAATTCAAATACAAACCACGTTTATTATCGCTTTGATGGGTTTATTTTAAGGTACCACATAAAAAAAAATCTTTTTTAGAATTTAAAAAAAATGGGTTTCTGCTAAAAAATCCGGGTTTCAGAAACCATAGTGGAATTGAAAGAATAATATCGAGACAACATTTCCTTATGATATTAATTTAGACTGGTCGAAGGTTATGAATTTAACAATTATAGAGGAACTGTACATGAGAACGGTCGTTCAAAACTTATAAATTTTTTTTAATTGCACATTAGAAGTAACAATAAGTAATCTCGCGAATCTTTTATGTAGAGACATGTCATCCAGTTTTAAAAGTTTTTCTGATCAACTTTTTTTTATACATTGTTAAAAATTTGTGTAAGGAAATGTTTGTCGGACAAATTTAAATTTATCACTTTAAAAAGCACATCCAACATTTAGTTAAGCAATAAGTGTGTCTTACTCTTGCAATGTACTCGCGGCTTTCAATAAAATGAAATTTTAACCTTGGGTCAAGTCAGAGAGCGGACTTTTACAAACCCTCTAATAAACCATATTTTAAAACAAATTTTTTTTAAAGATTTTCTGGAAAAACTAAAACGTTGAAAAACGTTCAAAAACGTTCAAAAACGTTCAAAAACGTTCAAAAACGTTCAAAAACGTTCAAAAACGTTCAAAAACGTTCAAAAACGTTCAAAAACGTTCAAAAATTTGAAAATTGAAAATGTAGAAAATGTAGAAAATGTAAATGTACTATATACATCTAGCAAAGTTACAATTTAATTGTCTGGCCTTATTTTTAAATTTGCCCCTCTTACTCCTATAACAGTGAGTTGAATACAGATTTCCGAACTATATAAATGATAACAAACGTTGCGCGTCAGTCGCTGTGGTGACATAATAAACATTTCGAACCTATCAACACCTTTATAAAAAAAAAACTCGATAATTCGATATGTTTAAAAATAAACGACAGCAATGCTGTTGTAGGAACAATATTTTATATAACTTGAATCATCAATAATTCAGGTTTTATTAAAATATTTGCTTAATATGATCACTGAGTAAAAAAAAAAAAAACTATTCAAACCTACGAATCGATATTCATATTTTTCAATTCTTATTCAGCCTTCAAATTCAATACTTCTGAATCCCATACCAATATATGTTGGAAAACAGAAATTTTATACTTATAATGAAATGAGATAGAATAAATATCTGTGATGTTGCTCCGGATTAAATGTATTTAGTGATTTGGAATTTTAAAGTTAATCTGAGTTAATTTTTTGTAAGGATTTTTCCCCTTTCAATTCATAAATTTTTTGTGCTCCAAACACATCATAAAAGCATACCACCAAATATTTGAACTTACTATACAATAACACATTAATACAAAAAATTTCCCATAGATGCATTGCAGGTATCTATGGCAAATTTTCCTTACCCCAAATTCAACCCATAAAAAAAAAACCCTGTTGCAAATCAATTTATGTTTTTAGAAAATTAAAAGGTATAACTTTAAGTAAAAACGTTAAACAAAATCTAACGATGACATCGGCATCAGCTCCAAAAAGTGAAAGTGATGAAGAATTTGAACTTCCTGTAATTGTCTCAGATGGAGAGGTATGTCTATTTATCATGATATATCGATTCGTACAAAAGTGTAGAACTAAAAGATATTGTGTACATTCTTCTTAACTGTCAAAAGAAAAATACTAGGATTTGATCTAGCTTTCAAAAGTTGACGCATGCAAGTTAATTTTCAAATTAATCCCCACAATAAAAATGCTTTTAAGCTTTAAAAGTTTAAAGATTCGCTTATTGAAGTGAATTTCTTTTAAATTAATCAAACTAAGGCTCGGTTTTTCGGACGCTCTGAATTAACACTATAATATTTTCACATTGTGAGACATGCTTTTATATTTAATGTTTTCACATTAACATACAAATGATTTTAGTTCGAATTGCTCTGAAATGTAGCGCAATTTCTCAGATGTCAAGCTATCAAGGCTAGTTTCTATTTGACTAACTAATTGCAAGTTTTTATGGAAGATTTTGTTGAGCTCTTCACGAAGTTTCGTGTAGAGCGAAGGTATCTTCTTGAGGATTGTTTCGAGTTTTTTGTTTGAGCAGTGTCATTAAAATCTTGAAATTTGTTTTTGGGAGCTTTGCCAAAAAATAAAATTTAAGACTACGAAAAACTTCGTGATTTATCGATAATACTGCTGTTGCAGTATTATCGATATGTTGTCTGATTGGATTCTTAAATTTGAAAAGAAGTTCAACACAAATTTTGAGTTGCAGTTTTTTTTAATTAACATGTGATTGGTAGAAGATTTAGCCATTAGATCAATTTTTATATACAATAATTTATAAATCTTATTTGTTTGTTTTTTTTTCCGGCTAACGGCAATAAAGTTCATTAATGTAATTAGTTATCATTGTATGGCAATTTATACTTTCAAAAAATTTCGAAAGTATAAATTATTGCACAGTAGTAAATCATTCATTGATTTTAATTTTATTCGAAGAAAATTCCGAAATCTGGAAAACTTAAGGTTAGTTTTTTGAATCCATTAAATGGTAATGAAGCAAACGAATTGAAACTATTCTATGTTTCCGAAATAACTAACATTTTTTTTTTCATGTTTTTTTTCTATATTTGGATAACTTTCTTTAGTTTTTCTTCTTGATGAGGTTAGTATATTTGATGAGGTCAGCATATTTGGGTGGTGATGCAGCAGGTTTGAACTAATTGGAGTGGCTCTTTTGAAGTTTTATTCTGACTTTGCAGCCAAAACACATAGTTAAATAATTGTTCACTCCATGGAACTTTCTAAAGTAATTTTACATATTTAATTGATCTTATTGGCAAGGTTTTGCATCAAAACTCTACTTTAAAAAAAAAAACTAAACCAGCATGTTGTGATTGGTAAAGAAAAACTGACACATGGATTCCATTTTAAAAAGGTTTTGGAATTTCCTAAAAATAGCGATCATTCCTATATTTTTTCAAAAGAAATAATTTGTATTTCAAACTTTCAAAATCCAAATTAGTTTCGAAAGTTTGAAAAAACAGATTTTTTTTTTTCCCCGGAAATTCCGAACTTTCAATATTTTCAAAAACAAACGTCTAGCAAAATAATCTCTTTTTTGAAATAACAGTTTCGGAAAGCTAACATAAAGTTTGCTTTTTTTTTTATCACTTATATTCATGAAAAAATATGGTAGGAGAGAAAATATGGTGGTCTAAAAAAAGAAAAAAAATGCTAGAAAATCTAGCTAAAAACCACTTTGTTTAGAGCTTATTTAAAGTAAAGTAAAAACTATAGAAGATTTATTGACTTAATTCTTTTTTTTTACTTTTAAGAAAAGTTGTTTTTAAATAATTCTTGCATCAGGGTTTTATACGAAAACATAAACTTTTATTTATACTTTTATCAAACACAATAAGTTAAGTTAATAAAAAGATTTACTAAAAATCTCCTCATACATCACCTTGATATTGTCATCCTAATTTATGGCCGTCATCATTTGTTTTCCAGCGGCTTTCTAACAATTCAATACATACATACATACATACATACATACATACATACATACATACATACATACATACATACATACATACATACATACATACATACATACATACATACATACATACATACATACATACATACATACATACATACATACATACATACATACATACATACATACATACATACATACATACATACATACATACATACATACATACATACATACATACATACATACATACATACATACATACATACATACATACATACATACATACATACATACATACATACATACATACATACATACATACATACATACATACATACATACATACATACATACATACATACATACATACATACATACATACATACATACATACATACATACATACATACATACATACATACAAAAACATATATGGATATATATATATATATATATATATATATATATATATATATATATATATATATATATATATATATATATATATGCTTTTAGCCAGAAATTAGTGAAGATGAAGAAGAGGAAGAAAAGCCTAAAGAAGTTAAAAGAAAAGAAAGTAATTTCTTTCCGTTAGTTATTGTGGATCCTGATCTTGCGATGTTTTATGCAAAATTATCAGGTAAAATAATATGCAAAATGTTTTGAATCACTTTAGTCTTGGAAAAAAAAAATTAAAGAATATCTTTTTTATAATACTATTCATTAACGAATTGTTAACCGTTTACGTCATCGGATTCTATTTTTGCATAATAATATTTTGAAACGATCAATACAATTAGTTTTGTATTAAAACGTGAATTGTAAATTTTTCTATAAAATTAATTTTTAGATAACGCAGAAAGCGAAGAGGAAGAAGAGTCAGAAGAGGTTGATTCTCCTTTAGAACAAGAACAAACAGAATCTTCTGGTATTTGTTTGAATTTTTATAGAAGCAATAATCTAAAAAATACATTATTCCAAATATAATTTTATCCTAAAGTCCTTTAAAAACTTTAGAACATACTGAAGAGGAAATAGATCCTGAGGATTTAGAAGAAATGCAAAGAAGAAGAAGAGAAGAAGAAGAAGAGAATGCTGGTCAAGAACTACTTTCATCCCTAGACGATGTAAATACAGATGAAGAAATAGAAGAAGATAACTCAGTTCATGAATTAAAACAAGAGGGTAAGCCTATATTATACACTGCAAAATTTTTGTTTTGTGTGCTAAAATTTAAAATTTAAAATACATCAACAAATGATTTAAGGTTTCAGGGTTGAAAGCTTTATTATTAGTATCATTAAATTTTTAACTTTTTAAACAGAGATTTACGTTCCACATGTGGAAGTTTGGGAATACGAACCTAAAGTAGAGGACTTGAGTAAAGTAAAAAATAGGAGAAAGCTTCCCAAAGATACCGATGATTCAGAAGCTACAGAATACGAAACTATCAAATCTGGAGATGAAGAACATTTAAAAGAAAACTTGGAAAACGAAAAGCTTATAAAACCTTTGTTATTTAAGTTACCAGCTGGTGAGACGTTCGAACCATTTGAGGAAATACATTACATCGATGAATACGACAACAACTTTGTAAGTAGTCCAAGAATGGTTTTTGTTGAAAATGTGTTTCTTCGTATATTTAAAATACATGTTGTATAATAATTTAGGACGCTTTCTTTAACACGCGATTTTTGTCATCTGCTTCATCTTTTTGTGAAAGTAACTTTAGTGATAATTCGTACGACGGTCAGAAGTTTCAGCTACCGCAGTCGAAATCAGCATCTGAATTAGGAAGAAAAAAACTTCGAAAAAAAAGATTTAATGACATACAACTTGCAACGACCCTAAAAAATGAAGGTATAGAAAGGAATCTATCAACAAAAAAGAATTTAGATGCGGAAAAAATGGAAGCCATGAGACAATTATTTTTACAGTCACTGACGCCTCTTTCCTATGAAATTGATTTGCATAAGTACAACCACATCAGGTTTCCAGAGTACTATGATAAAAAGGAAAATGTCATAGTTGAAAAAAAAGGTAATACAATTTTTTCTTACAATGCGAAAGACAGGAAAAAACAAAACAAACCTCGTCATCGTGTCTCTCGAAAAAAAAGGAATGCAATTTATCGCCGCTTGCACATTCGAGAAAATGATTTTGGGGAAGATACAGATGAAAGCCCTGACAATGACATTCCATCTTATAAAGCTAATTCTGCCTACATTCAGGCAAGAAATAAAATAATTACAACTGTATTAAACAGCATAATTCATCAGACGTTCGTAGCGATTGATGAACTTGAAATAGCAAAGGAACGAAAACGTATACCAAATTTCATGAAGTATTTACTTCAAGAAATATGTTATAAAATAGTAAACGAAGTAGAAAATAAGCAGAAAGCAGAAGCAGTTAAATTTAACGTTGAGGTTTTGTTGGACAGTTGGGAGCTTGAAATATACCGAAGAAAAAGAAGTATTATAAACGCTCGGCTCGATGAAGTTTCTGAATTTATTGTCACTAATGAAATTAATAACGCTATTTCATACTTACGATATAAAGATCACGTATGTGCGCTTCTAGTACGAGATGCATTCGCTGATTCACTTGATAATTTGAAAGTGCCGAAAAAGAAAATCAACCAATGGTTGAAATATATGTTCTTTGGATTTGATTTACCGGATTATAAATATGAAAAAAATGGTGTGAGCACTTTGCGTGGAATGAGAAAGCGACGAGAACGAGATAAAGCTTTGACTGATCGTCAATTAAAGAATCGTCTTCACACAGCCGAAAGCAAACAAGAAGAAACTCAGAAAATAAAAAAAACATCAACTAGATTTAATTTTATGAGAAACATTATTCTCGACATAATTAAAGGAAAAGAATTTTCCGAGAACATTTTGCCTTATCGCAATGAGAAAATTCCAGTGTTTTCAATAGAAGAACATAATACAAGCCTTACTTCTAACTTTAGCTCAAATCCAGACTCTTTTGATGGAATTGGTAAAGTATTCAATATCGAAAATAATGAAGATCTCGAACCAGAAAGAAGTGCTTCGGTGAACATGAGTGAATATGAAGATCGCGAACCAGAAAGAAAAGTTTCGGTGAACATGAGTGAGTATGCAGAAAAATTCAGACGGGTAAGAGTGAGATTAAAAGTCCTTGACGTGTGGCAAAAAGAAAACGCACAACTAAAAACAATTTTTAGAAGGAAAAGCTGGTTATTTCATAAACTTACTGACGCTACTGAAGAGTCTCATGATGAAGATGGGGATCTAAATGCAATTTATTTGGATAATAACAAACAAGAACAAACAGAAAATTTAACCGACCTTGATGTTGACGACGAGTCAGATATAATAGAAAAAAAATTTGACCTTCCACCTATTGAAGAAGAAGTAAAAAAAGCTTTAAAAACAAGTGTTTTACCAGTCACAATTAATCATGTCAAGTCACGAGTGAAGATTGTGTTAGAAAACCAGCCGCTTTTAAAAACCGTTAGTTATAAAGAAGATAGAAATGATAGTGCCTTAGGCTCTGATGAGCCGATAAAATCTGCAGAAAAACGGAGAAAAGTTAGTAATGAGTCAGGATTTTTATCAAGCAATGATGACAATGAGAGTTTTTTTGAACCTTATGCTACAGAAAATGAACAAAACATTTACGATATCGTTAAACAAATTCCTACCATGGATCGGGATCATTATTTGAAACAATGGATTATCTACGGTGTAACTAAGCCTCATGTTTTTCCTTCGGTACCACCTCAAAATACTTACAAGAAACCAATTAGAAAGTTTCATCTCAAAAGACCAATTTCAGCTGAAAGCGAAGTCTCGCTAGGGGAAATTGCACCAATTGATCCAGTGCTTTATAAAAACATCCAAGGACAAGGGCGTTTAAACTCAGCAAAGTCGGTCCAATCTGGAGTTTCAAGCATGTGTTTTTCAGGTCGCTCAACGAGCATGAGTGCTGCTGAACAAGTTATAAGTGATAGTGATGAAAACACAGAGAGTAATCAAACAGAGATAAAAGAAACGGTAGTCAACACCAAGATTCAGTTCTTCAAATTTGATAAATCATTTGAGAAAAAAAACGAAGACGAATCTGCCGCCTGGGATTTCTATTTAAAACGAAAAAAAGACAAGAACCAGTTAAAGCAATACGAAGCAATATTAAAGGGTGAAAGTGTTGAAGGCTCGGAAATTTGTATGGACGATAGAATGTTGCTGCTCAATGAAGAAAAAGAAGAAATACTTAAAAGCTTCAGTAAAACACTAGTGACGTATATGACAAACGTAGATGACGAAAAAGAAACGAAACTTTTACGCTCTTCTTCATTAAAAGATAAATTGAATGATGAAAAGTTCAACGATGGAGAGAGCGATCTTGAGATAGATCGACCAATTACGCCATGGAGACCACTTAGAAATCGACCGACAACTCCCGATTCAGTTGACTCAGATGAAGAAGTGAGAAAGATGAAAGAGTTATATTGTGGTACAATAAAGTGTAAAAATAAAACAAAAGACGAAGAAAAAGAAGCAAGAGTTTGGCGATTAGCTATGGAGAGAAAGCGATTAGGCCTTGCACAAAGTGCATGGAAGAAGCCTCCGAGTAAAGGTATAAAGTTAAAGTTTTTTTTAGTTAGATTTTAAATAGCAAACTTGTTTAAATAAATTCTAGTTCGCTCTCTGAAAATATTAGCAAAATTAACTGAAATACGCGGTTTTATTCTGTTCGTTTTTTTTTTGTTTTTTTTTTTGTTTTTTTTTTAATAAGAAACTAAGCAAATGGGCTTATTACTGGAACGTTTCTTATTTTGAGGGTTATTTTTATAAGAAACTAAGCAAATGGGTTTATAACTGGAACGTTTCTTATTTTGAGGGTTATTTTTATAAGAAACTAAGCAAATGGGTTTATAACTGGAACGTTTCTTATTTTGAGGGTTATTTTTATAAGAAACTAAGCAAATGGGTTTATTACTGGAACGTTTCTTATTTTGAGGGTTATTTTTTCGTTTTGATTTAGATCACTATGAAGAAGCCCTGCAAGCAAATCGTGAGCTGTTCTTAAAACTACAAATAAGTCTTAAAAACATAAAGGAACTAAAACCCGTAATTTCTAAAAAACGAACTTCAATTGCCGAAACTGAAGGAATATGGAGAACGAGAAGTGAAAAACGGAAGGAAATGAATGCAAACGACTACTTCAAACAGCTAAATAAAAGAGCTAAATCGACTCCGACATCCTCTCCATCCTCAAACAACAAAACTCTTCTTTTGCTACCTGACATATCAAAAACAACGAGTCTCATAAGCAGCCCACAAGGGTACAAAAAGACTAAAAACTCTCAGGGCGTTAATACTACGAACGGAAAGGTTTTAATAAAAAAGGGGTCAAAAAGTTTGCGTTAAATATTCTTCAGGTTGGAGCTGAAGAATTTGATTTACTGTGAGAAATATAAACAATGAAATTTTAAAAATAAAGAAGTAACTTTTGGAGACATATAAAGTTGGAAAACTAAAAATTGGAAAATTGGACTTTATTTATTTTTTTTATTTTCCAGAAGATACACTCCAACAGATGTTTTTTAAAAACCTTAATTCAAAAATCAGTCATAATTTATGTATTGTTTATGTATAATTTCTTCATAACATTCAGGAGGGATGGAGGGACAGATTTCTGAATTCAACCTTACGAGGTGCTATAAAAACAATATTAAAATGAAGAACAGTGAAGAACATCATTTCCTTAAAAAAATATGAGGATTAGTTGCAAGTTTTCTTACAACAGCTTCTAAATATTTCTGTTTGTTAGCGAAGACCAATTTACTGTGAATTCTTGGCCACAACAGATTCCTATAGTTTCGAATTAACTGATTACTGACAAATCAAATGAAGGCGGAATGTGTGTCCACCTATTTTTGATTGAATTTGATATAAGTCTGATATCTAACGTTAAGTTATAAATTTTTTCGAAGGTATCAAGGTATTTTCCATTAGACGTTTTTTTTAATTAATGGGCATAATGTTTAACAGGCTGATAGACTTACCCCCGTTGTGATAAAAATTACGATAAATTTTTATTCGCATTTGTGAAGCCTGGCGTTACAATTTTGCCCCGTGGTTTGAATCGTATAATATAACTGCGCAGTAGCAGTGTTGGATGCAGGTGATGGTTGCACTTCCTCGTCAGTAGCGAGGGTTGCGGTGCGCCCCTGGCTTGGTTAAAATTGCGCCCTAAAAACTATAAAAAGTACGATAAATAAATACTGTATACATTCATTTTAAATGAGTAATATTGTGCAAATATTTATACTGCCGTATATTTCGATGAATAAGTCGAAACCAAACTAATAGTAAATTTGTAAAACAATATTTTAGCAAAATTTATTGAAACTTGAATTGAATTTTGAATGGAATTTTAACTGGAAACTTGAATTAAGTTTGAATGGTTGAGGTTTTACAAGTAAACAATGAAGAGCATTCCAAAGTGATAAAAAAAGTTCTCTTGAAATATTTCTTTCTGTTTGAAATTAAATTATGCATTTTTGTCTTGCCTTTTGAATAAAATATTATTAGTAAGATAAACTCTGACATTTTCACTGCACGATTATTTTCTTGCTTCTATAAACAGTCTTACGATGTTAATATCAAAGATGGGGAAGAGCCTAAGTTAAAGTTATGGTTCAGCTCAAATTATCTGCAGGTTTCGGTTCTTTTGGAGTGCTTTTAACTATTTATGCTTTACAATTCTGGTTCAAAACTTATTGTCCAGTTTCTTTGCATAAAATTTAAATGAATAACTGGAGCAATCTCATATTGCAGAGACTTTATACGGAAGTAAACGTTCCCTTTGGTCAGAGACCACCAAACTACGTGAATTAAAGAAATCATTAATAGTTTTGCGAAGCAAGACTTTGAAAATTCAGATGCCTTACTATTTCAGCATTATCAGTTTTTTTAGCACAGTTTTTAACACTAGCAGTTCTAGTCTGGAAGGGTTTGGTTTTTTCTCACATCTAGCTTTTAGCCTTCAGCGCCGTGGCTTAGTCTACCATAAACAGCATAGTTAGTAAAGCTTTACCCATTCTTTGACTACCATTCTGGAGAAGGAAGCCAATCTCGAGTTTGACAAAAATCAATATAAAAAAATACAATACAAAAACTGTTATTATTGCTAGTCCAATACAACTTGTACTTGTCTGATGCTACTGGTTCTAGTACGATATTATTTGCACTTATCTCATGCTACTGGTACCTTTCTTTTGTTATAAATTCAACGTAAAAATTAACAGAAGATTTTTACAAAACATCGGAGTGGACATGACATAGTACTTAAAAGAATTTCAAATATTTGAAGATAGATGTTTAATTAATATTTGAAATACAGTAAAGAAAATGACGCGAAAAAAACACGCATTACATCCTTGTGAAAGTAAGAACAAAAGAACTGATAAAAGTCGGCACTTTTAAAAGGTCAGTGTCCTTTTTCGCCATTAATTTGCTTTAAAGCTTGAAATTTAACTATAAACCTGTTAATTTTTCTGTTATAGTTTTGATGTGCTTTTAATTTTGTGGAATATTTTGGTGTGTCAGATATGCTTAAAGTTTTAAAATGGTCTAAAGATAAAATAGTCAAAACAACCTGTCCAAATGTCCAAGCGTAAAATAGAACGTTTACCTTCGGTTATTACATTTGAAACGTAGCAGCAAACTCAAAACAAAAATGTGACAAATGCACTAATCTGTCATTATAAACTATGAGTACATTTTAAATCAGACATAAAAGCAGATTTTAAGATATACAATAAGTGTCAACACTATATATGATAAGTGTGAAACACCTACGATAAGAAAAGAAAACTGCGTTTCAAAAGTTTGATCAAAATTAGTAAATAAATGATTTAGTTTTCAGGATGAGAACAATTTTAAACAAATTTTTAAAATTTTATATTTTTGGTAACAAAAGGCAAAATCTGGCTCGTTGAGCTAGAGAGTAGAGCCGTTTTATGGAAAAATCATTTCTCATCAAAATTAGGAAGCTCAAATTTTTACGCGAATTTTGCAAAAAAAGTCTGTAGTTTTTTTTCAGAAAAGGAAAAAATCTACATTGTTGATCTAAAAATGTTCCTGTTTCTTAAAAATGATTTTTTATATGCTTTTTTGTTTAGCAAAAAAAGAACTTGAATAAGAGGGTTTTTTTCATTTTTTCTTTTTTCTTTTACTTTGAGCTATTGTACAGTATCATCGGCTAAAAGCATAACATCTTAAACAGTTGTTGTTTGGAAATTTCATCAAAATCATTAACCGGATGATAACGGGATATAAGGTGAAGAAATTTAGTTTTAAAAAAAGCTCTCATCTGATTCATACTGAGAATAGAATAAAACATTTTGCGCAAAATAGAACGTTTATCTTCGATTGTTACATCTGAAACGTAGCAGCAAACTCAAAATAAAAATGTTACAAATGCACTAATCTTTCATTTGAAACTATGAGTACATTTTAAATCAGACACAAATGGAAATTTTAAGAAATACGACAAGTTTCAACACTATATACGATAAGCGTGAAACACATACAACAAAACTAGAAAACTGCTTTGCAAATGTTTGATTAAAATTAGTAAATAAACGATTTAAGTTTCAGGATAAGAACATTTTAAACTAATCCTGTAAATATTATATTTTTAGTTGCAAAAATTCATTTCTAATCTTTTTGTACTTTTTTAGTAATCTAACATATTATAATAACTTTCGTTAAACTCACGGTGGATGTCATAACGACCCTAATAAGCTTAAAATGACGCGAGGGCGTGTGTGAATTGAACTCATAATTTTATGATGTACGTCATTTCCATAGAACTTCATTCCTAGGACATGATCATAAATGCAAAATTTGCATTGCTTTTATTTTGAAAAAAATTTTTATCAAGTTGTTGACTACATGGAACGAGGTTGGTATTCATTTCTGGACGTTAATTTTTATTGATTTAGTTGATGAACTGACATTGAGAAACTAAATATTAAGGCTGTTTCTGTGAAAAAATTGTTTATCTTTTTTGAATGTGGTGATGTTGAAACTTATTTTCTTTTTCTTCAATTCTTTCAATCCTAAGGTTTTAGTAAAAAACGATAAACTATTTTATTGGTTGTTTATTTTTCTTACAAACTTCTTGGCTATATATATATAATAAAGATAAAGTTATCTTTTTATCTTGATTAATTTGTTATTACAAAAAGATTAAAGAGAAATATAATTTACTTAACAATGACACAACTTTGTGGTGGAACCAGTGAAGCTAAAGCTGCCAATGCTGAAGTTCAAGAAGTCATTGAAAAAGTATCAATTTAAGCTTCTTAAACTACCATTCTGTATATATTATCTTAATTTACTTAAGTTTTACGATTTAATCAAAATTAGGATCTTTTTTAACATTCTAAGATTGAATTTTGAAACATAATCTAGGGTTTAACAGCAGCAACTGTACATAAACAATAAAGTTTATTAAAATTGTAGAGTATTTTGTAGAATATATTTTTATTGTTAATTATATTATTTGAATGAATTTGGTTTCTGGAATTGTTAGATTAGTTAAAACATTGTTTACACATCACTTTACTAACTTAACTTCCATACAATAAGAAATAAATGCCTATTGCACTTTGTATTTATGAAAATTTTCATATGCTTTTTGCTTTGTAAGAAAAAATCATGTATTACACAAAAAAGCATATATTACATAAAAATGAAGTTTAATAAGGATTTTTTATTTTATAAAAATGGAAGGTTTCTTAAAGTTTCAAAATCTCAGAAAATCAAAATCCAGTTTTGTGTTTTTAAAAAATTTTGCTTAGATAATTTGTATTTTTTTTTAATGTTTTCTCTCAAAAAGATCAGGGATTTATGTTATTTTGAATTTCTTTATTTGTAAATAATGAGCAATCAAAAAATTTTAAGTTTTAAGAAACCTCAATTATAACTCATTTGTATGCCTTTGACAAATGAGTAAAAAACTTTTCCCATTTCAAATTTTAAAGTTATATAAATATTTATAGAATCAGCATCCTTTGAAGAGTTGTTTGCACTCTTTTTAAATAAACGCTCTATAATACTATGTGACTATCTATGCATGTTAAACTATTTTGGTTGCTCTTTGCAGGTTAAAATAATAGGTTCCTTCTGGTTCCATATGTTTTACTTCAATATTTGGCATTTTTAAACTTTTTTCCGTAATTGTACTTACAGTGAACACTTTTAGAGTTTCAGATTTTATACTAGTGCCTTAGTAAACTATTATATTAAAAAACTTATCAATTCAAACACCAGTTCTTAATTTTAAAATTAAAAAAGTTTTATGATTATTTACAAATTAGTAAAACATTTCAAGTGAATACTCATAAATTTGTTTACAAAATCTTTATTTCTTGTTTAATTTTAGAATGTTATTTTATTGCTAATAATATTGCTTTTTATTTGTCTGACCAAAAAATTAGTTAATGTTACTAGCAATAATATGAGAAAATGCATGTTTTTAGTTTTGCGGTTTGAAAAACATTATAATGATTAAAAAGATAAGTATGCATGGTATATAAATTTATAATTGCTTTAAAAACTTTACAGTGGCCTATTACAAATTGTAAAGGTTATACTGAAGTGTTATATTTCTGGTAATTGTTTAAAGCATTGCAATACCAAAGTCCAATCCCCCTCCTCCTTCCAATCAAATTTAAACACCTAAAAGACAAATCTAAAAAATAAAAAGTATTCCGGTTTAAATGCAAGGTAGATTTATATTGTCCATAAAGTTTAGATACTTACATGATAGGATATTGTATTAATGTACTATATTGAAAGCTTTCCTATATTCTAAATAAGATCTGGGGAATATATTTTGTCTAGTTAAACAATAGATCCACATAACCTAAAGCATTAGTGTAATAGGAGATCTATTGTCTGTAAATAACAGTGTACATTGTATATATATAATTATTATAAATATAAAACCCCTTTAGATGTAATCTTTTTTTTTTTTTTTTTTTTTGAGTCTGAGCCTTCAAGCTTCCAAGTTGTTTATGATTTTAAGTGATATATTGTCCCAACTATCTTTCAAGATATTCCACATATTCTTCTTTGATGACAGACACCAGTCACATACTTTTCTGTCCAGCTTTTCCCATACAAGTTTAAAAGGGGTTGAGATCAGGGTTTGTGCAGGCCAAATCATGTTCTTTAAAACAATTTCACCTGCCTTAAAGCTATGTTTGGGATCATTGTAAACACATATCTGATCCTATATTGTTTTTATTTCAACTGATAAAGGATCTAATTAGGAGTACTATTCATTTGAAATTTTTTTTTTGCCATGTTTTTCCCGTTTGTATATTTTCCCATTTGTATGCCTGGTCAGATTAAACAGAATTTTATTTTGGTTAGTAAATAGATCCACATTATCCTACTGAATCTTTTACTTACAGACACCTAAACACTCATTAATTCAAAGGACCATTTTTACTTTGTAGCATAGTAGGTATGTTTTATAGGTTAATTGGACCTTAACTTGTAGTTATTTTCAAAAAAGCATTATTTCAAATTCTGTTAACAATTTTATTAAGGTTTCTTCTAAAATTTATGATTATCAAGTATAATTTTTTTTTAATAATATTCTTCATTTTGAGTAAGAAAAAAAAAAAAAAGCTTGCAACTTTGAATGGCTATTAGTCTATTTTTTTAAAATATAGTTAGGTAATTTATTAGTTAAAAAAAGTACAGACATTTTTGCTTTCATGCTGAAAGTTAATTTTGGTAAAAAAGATAGCACCACTACCCCCATAAAAAAAAGATAGCATCACTACCTCCATAAACCTACTTTACTCCCTGTCTTCAACCTTATTTTTCTTAAACTTACAAAAGTTGTAGGTTGAATTTGGTTTATTTTTATCAAATTTTTATTTGAAATTTTATACTTATACCAAATTAATTTCATTGGTTTTTACTTTTTTACTTATTTTAATTTGCAAATAGCTTTTTAAATTATTTAAAGTATATTTTGTTGTTGATGAGTTATTTTTCATAATATTTTTAGATAAAAGATCAATTGTTAAGTAAAGTTAATCAAAGTTTAGACAAGTATGAAGCTGTTTCATTTAAAACTCAAGTTGTAGCAGGAACAAATTACTTCATAAAGGTTTTTAAGATTTGTTTTAAATTACATACATACATACATACATACATACATACATACATACATACATACATACATACATACATACATACATACATACATACATACATACATACATACATACATACATACATACATACAAAATGTTCTAAATAACATCAAGTTAATATTTAACTAGCATTCTTTAAATTGATTTTGAAAACAAATTTTCTTTTTAGGTTCGAACAGGTGATAATAGTTACATTCATTTGAGAGTGTTTCAACCTCTACCACCAAACCATGAGAACTTACAGTTACATTCTTTTCAAGAAAATAAAGCAGAGGAAGATGCACTTTTGTACTTTTGAACAAATTTGACATCACTTTACTAAACTTTACATTGTTAGTCTAAACTTCTTTGAGATTTTTCATGACCTTTTTTTGAAATCGAATTTAATGGGTTACATTTTTCTGTAGTTTTTTTTTTCTCATTTTTGTATGGAAAAACTCTCCCTTCCAATAGGTGAAAACGAGAGAGAACCAGAATCGGTAGTATTTTTTGAAATCTATTGCAAACTAAATTTCGCTTCTGTATTCCATGGGAATCCAAGATTAACTAGTCTCTGCGCAATAATGTTTGAGGTTTTTCTGCAACTTTGTATAATTAATGTACTGCTTGAAGTTAAACAAAATACAGGATTTGAAGCCGTGAATATAAAGCGGTTGTTGAAGCAACAAAGAAAAGGTTACCATACAAAGCCCAGTTTAAATTATATTTGAAATGATAATCGTCGTAAAAAATAAGCGTGGTTTGTTCCAAAAAAGAGGTGTCTGTATGCGACTTCTGCACTAGTTTTTTAATTGAATCTGCTGGAGTTATTACATCTGTAAATTAAAGCAATCTTTTAAGTTACTATCAATTATTTTATAAAATCCAATAGTCACAAGAAAAGAACAAGAGAGACAGTCAAAAATAAAAAAGTATTTTGAGCTAATTTGGTTGACTGAATCAAAACGATAAAAAGAAGAGGAATTTATATTTTCGACAACAATAGTCAGCAAAAAAGGATCTATTTACTTATGCCAGTGATATATATCACAATTTATTTTTATCTTTAACCAATAAATGTGTAACTTGTACTAATATATGTACTTAATGTTCTGTCTTTAAACCAATTAATTAACATTGTTCATAATGATTGGTTATTTTATTTCTTTCAAGGCTTAAAATGGAAACCAGAGTAAAAGTAAACTTACTCGGTTCATATAAGCTAGAGCGTCCCAGCCGCCCCAACTTTTTGCAAAATCGCTGTTCAAAACTTCGCAACTGTGTTTCATCATATATACACCGGAAATATATGTGTTTTTATGATTTTCAAAAAATTAAGCCAGCACAATCAAATTGAAGATTACGTTATATTATTGAATTTTCATCATTTTAGACTAAAATACAAATTAAAGGATGAAAAACGCAATATTTTCCATTGAATGATGTAATATCATGTACAATGTTCATTGTTTATTATAAAAATCAAAACTTCAATTATCTATTTAATCATCAATCATCATCCAGTGCTAGGAACTGCGACTTCTCTTGAGAACAAGATGATAGTTTCTGCTGATCTGGAACTTTTTTTCGCGAACTTTCAACTACTTGGAGTACATCTTGAAACCTTTCTTCGTCCATTGTTACATCCAAGAAATCATGACATAGCTTTACTCCTCTTTCAGCAACTTCGTTGATTACTTGAAGACTTTGAACAATTGTCTTCAGTTCAAAAAAGTCGTCCAGTTTTGTCCATTCATTGGCTGGTGTTTGAAGAAACTCATAGGGAGTATTCACAATATGGAAAAACGTCATTGATCCAGGGCTAATCAATTCACTCAGTGACTTAATTTTCTCTGAAATTGGTTTAAGGTTAGGCTTTCAGAAGGATGCTCCAACACTATCTGTAGTATTTCCAGCACTTTCAAATTGGAGGAGCCGGAGCCTCATACTCTCTTTGTCTTAGAAACATTCTAATTTCTTGATTTGATTTTTGGTTGCAACTTCTGAATTGTGAAACTGCTCAATTATCTTTCCAGACAGTAATACTATTTTCATAGTGTACAGAATTTTTGCCATCCATCTTGCTTTGTGCAAAGCTCCAGGGTGCTTCATGCTAAACTTCTGAGGTTCGGATCCTTTTGTAACTAATAACAGGCTGAGTTCAATAAGTTCTTGTTAAGCTTTCTTGTTCCTTTTCAGTTTCTCTAGGAAGTTCAGGATAGTAAAAGTTTGCTTTATTAACTGGTGGAAGTTGTAAGTAGTGGCTCTTGAATCTGCAACAATTTATAATCATTACCACTAATTAAAGCAAGTCTATTTAATCAATTAAAAAAATCTTTTTTTACAATGATGTTGTTAAAGCATTAGGCTTACATTTTTTAAAAGTTGAATGTTTGCACCAGAGGAAGCCTCTATATTAAATGAATCCCAACAGTCGCTAAGCATGATTTCTCCTACATGCCTACGGCATGAAAACCACAACAAGGGGCGGTCTAGTTCTTTCTGCAGGCAGACACATGCTGCAGTATGCTGTCCTGTGATGTAAAGAGTGAATTAATTAATTCTTTAATAAAACTATACCTAATAGCCTTACAATTAGTCCATTACTAAAACCTCCACAGTACTTGTAATCCTAGAGTTTGTGCAAAAATGATTTGTTGATTTGAAATTTAATAAGTTATTAACATTTCACAAAATTTAATAAATAATTGCTATGATAAAGCCTAACTTGTATTTAAGGATGTTGTGTCGAAGACCATGCCTATCATGTTTTTGTCGCATTTCCAATCTACAAGCAGATTTTTTGTTGCAACAGAAAGAACGTTACCATGTTTCAGATCAGCTTTTGTTGTTGAACTTGGAAGGGCTGGCACACCAAGAAGTTTAGCTCCATTTACTCCCGATACTAAAACAGGTAGACGATCATCGGTGTTTTTGTAGTCCAGGGAAGCCATTAGTTTTCCGTCCCAATGTACCACCATTTTTGGAGATGGATTCCATTTATCTTTTATTTGTTGGCTGATATGGGGCATTACTGATGTTTGATATCGATGGGCTGAGCTGGAACTTAGATTTATTTTTGAAACATCTCCTCCGCAGACAGATATCATCAAATGTACGAATGAATTCATCTTAGTATTATCAAATGTACGAATGAATTCATCTTAGTATTACTAATGTTATTCCTCACACTCCAGGCAATAACATTTGAATTCTTGAGAATATCATGTGGGACAAATATGTGTTCACCAGATTTAATTTGCCTTTTGTGTCGCCATTCAATTTCAGAGCAGGCTGAGCTGGGTCCAGCAGTCCCCCCAACCGATTCATCACAAGAACCACTGGTTAACTCAAACTCATCAGTTTCTTTGAACATTTTCGAATGGTCTCTTTTGGGAAAAGCTTTATCATAGGTTCTTTTCTGCCTTTTCTCAACAACTTTTGAATGGACTTGTCAGTTCTTGAATAAGATGTTTTCCTATCAGTTATCATGCTTTGCATGAAAGCAATGTCTGCATTGATGGATTCTTTTTCCTTTGTTGTTTTATGTCATTTCTAAACTTCCATATCTTGGAGAACAGATTTCTTATAAAATTTCATGGTAGCATCTAATGTTGACATAAATATCTTGAGTTATGTTGACATAAATATCTTAATGTTGACATAAATATCTTGACATAAATATCCTGGGTTATTCAAATGTCTTTGATTTTCATTGTATTTCATTAACTTCATAAATTCATTACATTCTTCTTTAACTACTTTGCCAATGTTGTTTCTTCCACTTATTGGAGGGATATTTGACTTCAAATAATGCTTCAGGACATTATCAATTGTAATAGATAATGCATCATTACAGTGTAAACCTTTAAGGTTTGTAAGCAGGCAAAGAATCTTTGTTGGTAGTTTATGTCCCTTGATTTCCTTGTCGCTGATTCCAGGAATGGTCCCTAATATCATTTTTATATATCGATCATTACGTCTAGTTTCCATTATGATACATTTATATTATATATTAATCATTAGTAATCTGAAAAATAATCAAAGTTAGTTAAATAACAATACTAAACAAAGATAAAATAAACATTCATAAGATATTATTACGAAAAATGTATATTTTTCACAGTATCAAACTTTGTCGTTTGTGCTAACTCATATGTGATCAGATTGCAGAAAAAAATTAATATCCGTTGTTTTTAGGCCCAAACGCCTTACCAAAAACTTGAACAGCTATCCACGACCAAGTTTTGAGTTTTGTGGGGCAGCTGGGACGCCCTAATATAAACATGAGATTCTGGGTGCGATGAATGGGCGATACCAAACAGCTTGACTATATGTTTGACATCGCTCATTTGGATGCATTCACAACTGGAAGCCTTTTCAATCAACGTTATTCTGGAGCTACATCTTCATTTGCTTCAAGTGATGCAGTGGAAACAGATAACATAGACCAAAAAAAGTAAATCACCAGCAGAAACAATGAAACAACTGTACCAAATAAGGCCCAAATTAGTATACTCTTTTTCCTGGACTAACATCCATATTGGACAGAATAAAGTCTTAACTAAGAAGTTTTTTTTTTTTTTCATTCAGTTTGTCCTCGGAGATTTTGACGTTTTCCTGATTGCACTAAAAGAAGATTTTTAGCACGTATGAGTTCAAGGAGCATAAGTGAAATTGCTCCATTTGAACTCTCTGATGAAACAGTTATGCAACTTTTACTTAAACTTAGCGTTAAGGTGACAGAACCCTTTGATGACTCAATTAAAATTTCTGTTGAATAGATGCCACAACCCGAACAGTTGGCATAAACAATAGTCAAGTTAGCTTCTAATACTAAAAGGGTGTGTCTAAATAATTGATTAAATATATTGCTATTTGCTAACATGGTTATAAAAATCTAGTATACGTAAAAAATTGAAGCTCGATGGGCACCCCTAAATATCAATCAATGTTGCATTAGTGTAAAATTTCATGACTACTTTGGTTATTGACGTTCAATAGTGCCCAATATTTATGTGTAAAATAAGGAGTTGACTTTAAAGTTGACTCTAGGTGACATCACAGCGTACACACTTGCACACACGAAAGCATACAAGCTGTTTTCTGTTTTAAAATGTTCCCCTCTCCATTATGGTTTACTGTTTAAGCATTTGCGCTAACAAAAGTAAAGCATTTTTTCTTTACCATAAGACACATTCAAAGCTTCCACTTTCAAATATTTAATAGCGTCCATTAAGATGAATACTGCGACATTAATTTTCCCAGTTCGAGCTATGCGAGTGACTGAGATCTGAAGTTTATCGTTAGAGTTTCTGATCTTCGTTCCTCAGCCGTGGATGTACACTTTAGAGTCCACGTCATGGTGTTGACGACTACCAGTGTACTCTTCGCTAGCGATTAAGATTAGAAAACAACCAACCTCACTGATTATTACAGTCGTTTCAGAGATCTTTGTTAATTCTGCTCCCGACATACTAACGATTGACAGGCAATGTTTACATAGAAGATGCAATTTGTCTAAGTAGCATCACGGTTCAAACGGCGTTGGCGGACTACCCGTTCAAAGGACAAGGCGAATTTTTTTTATGGCTTCCATTGTTAAACTAGAAGTATATTCACGAGATAGCAAAATCTCAAACTATTAATATTATTGAGCAAATAGTTTGATTCCGAGTTGGTGTTAGTGTTCATTATGACCTGTCACAGGTCATAATGAACACTAACACCAACACTAACACCAACTCGTTTTTTTTTGAACGGGAGTTTTTAATTTACACTCCGTTTATGACAATGACGAAAAACGGCGGTATTTGCCGTGTTTTTTTATTGTTTATTTTTCTTAATGTCCGACTTATTTATCACTATTTTGTATATACATGTATAAATTATTTATATTATTTTTTTAGTCTTTTTGTATTCTTTGTAAGTAAAACATTTAAGTGAGTGTAATTAAGATGAGCAAGTATAAGATGCGCGACAGTTTTATGGATCGTAAAGGTAAGAATTTTCTAATTATTTAAATATGTTCCTTACTCAATCGAAGTTTTCTTTCTGTCATTTGGAAAAAGTTGAAATTGACCTATATATATATATATATATATATATATATATATATATATATATATATATATATATATATATATATATATATATATATATATATATATATATATATATATATATATATATATATATATATATATATATATATATATATATATATATATATATATATATATATATATATATATATATATATATATATATATATATATATATATATATATATATATATATATATATATATATATATATATATATATATATATATATATATATATATATATATATATATATATATATATATATATATATATATATATATATATATATATATATATATATATATATATATATATATATATATATATATATATATATATATATATATATATATATATATATATATATATATATATATATATATATATATATATATATATATATATATATATATATATATATATATATATATATATATATATATATATATATATATATATATATGAAAGGAGAAATGAGTTTTGCAGCAAAAAATAAAAAATTTAAACTTGTAATAGCGTTCTGTGTCAAATATATATTCTAAATTTAATACCAGAAATTTACAAGTTGTAAAAGTTTGATGTTTTCATCTTTGTTCATTGTCTATCAAAGGTTTAACAAGTATTATTTTTGATTTAACTTAAAAAAAGGAGTTTCTAATAAACCATTAATGAATTTTGAGACTACAGGATGGTTTTTATCTAGAAATGAATCATACTATAAATATTACAAAACCATTTAACCATTTAAAAGTATTATTGCATTAGTTTGACATGTTATGATAATGTTATGAGATAGTGTTAGTACTTAAGTAACATATAAAAGGGTTTTAAGAAAATTAATTTGAGTACAAACATAGCACAAAAAATCTTTTTAAAAAACTTAATTGAAATCTCTCAGGTCATCATGATGTGACTGAGTAAAAAAAATTAGTTAAATTTTTCTTTTTCTGCCAATAAACCATCAAATAATGAGTTAAGTTACATCAGTACTTTGTTAGATAGCCTTTTGAATTAGGAACACCTTGTCAAAATATCAGCATTGAGTCTGCAAGCTTGATGAGGACATTGAGAGGTATCTTTTGTCAGAATTTTTAAGTTGTTGATTTTTACTATTAGGAAAAACAATTTTTTTTTGGCATATGAACTTCTTTTGAAGTCAGGCAGATCAAATAATATCAAGAGACCACTCAATGATATTGCAGTTTAAAAAATCCCTTACAGATTACAATTTTTCAACAAAAGTTTTATTTCTTATCAAATTTTGAAAATGTTAAATATGATTTCAATTCTAATTACTTAAAATGTGCATTTATTTTTAAAACTTAACTTTCTTGAGTATAGTTCTTTTCAAAGGTTTTTTCACCAGTTTTCCATGATTTTTTTATTTGGTATATAAGTTGAAGATGCTTTTTATCCTGAGTAAGGGGCATAAAGTTAGATATCGATCACTGCAAGTTCAGTACAATCATTAATAACACAATATTTTTTGCACTGTTGTAGTTTTATAGATGTGGCCATGTTTCTGGATCACTAACGAAAAACTGTCCTGACAGAAATTTCTCAAAATTTTTGTAACAAAATCTGACCAACTCTTTGATTAGAAAGAAATCAAAAAAAAAAAATTTACAGTTTTGATAAAACAATAGTTATTGTAAGGAGCACTGCACCTAATTGATGCACTGAATCTCCATTTATGTAAATAGTTACAGTGAAAAAAAAATCTGTTTTAATGCCTGTAGATGAGAAGTCAATTTGAACTGTTTATGAAAGTAAAAAACCTTTAAATAACAGGTGCCTTTAGCCCCCTGTAATATGCACCTGGATAAATGAAATTTGTAAAATTTGATTCTGGTTCCAAAATCTCAAATTCGATTAGAGAAAGTTTTATCAACAGCAAAAAATCAATGCAAGGTTTATTAACTCTTAATTGATCTTGAAGAAAATTTATCGCATTTGTCAATGTATTACCAGTCATGTTTTTGTAAATTGCTGAGTAGTTTTTCTTATCAATAAAATTGATCTTGAAATCTACCGGAAAAAAAAGAATTAAATACACCCCCAATGGTGATTTCCAGAATGTAATGTCTGCATGCTAAAAATAAAAATCATTTATCAAAGGTTTCTAAACTATTGCTACATCACCTTTATGAATATTGGTATTTGAACTTATAGTATCAAACACAAGCTGCTAACCACTCTGACACACCATCCCAACTCTGAAAGAACTTAGCTATTATGTTTCTTATAATGATACCAGTTCCATCTTGAGGATCCCTAATAGTTTCTTTATATCTTTTCCAGATATACTTACTTGTAGTCCTTAAAATCAGGCAAAAGTTTGTCATCAAAATGACAAGCTTTTGAATTGGTGACAACATCAAATAGGCATTTTAGGTAAAAATTTATCTTTGATGTTGTCACCAATTGATTGTCTTACTGCTTTTCTAGCTCCATAATTAATCCTAACTGCCCTTAGGATGTGCATGGCTTCTCCATAATTAATCCTAACTACCAACAATGTGCATGGCTTCTCAAGGTAATGCTTTTCTACAATCTAAGCTTGCTACAAACACTGTTTCTCAAATTTACTGTTTTTAGATATTTTTAGAGTATCAATGAAGCCAACAGATAATCTTTTAACTTCTGTTGTAGTTTTATATTTTTAAAGGCATTGCCAATGGTAATTGCTATGTAAAGTTTTTCATCTGATTCATTAGTTATGTCTTCTCCTGATTCATCATCATCTTCATCACAAGTTTTTAGAGAAGAAGACATCCTAGAATTCTCTTTTATTACATTAATTTTTGGCTGGCTTTGAATCTCTATATTTATCTGTTTCTGTTTTCTATCTTCTTTTATTTTGAACCCTATGTCTTCTCTCAACATTATTAGTATCCTAGCTTTTTGTTTATATTGAAGAAATTGACAGTCTCTTGGAATTGTAATTAATCTGTATGAATTGGCATTTGATGCATCAAATAGTTTTTTCAAAATATCTAAAAAAGCATTTTCAAAATCAGTTTGTTTAAACATGCTTCTCATACAGTTCTTTTAGTTTATTGCAGCATTTGATTTCTGAGTTATTGGAATGTTAGCTATATGCCAAGTTTGGAAAACTTTGTTGATGACATTTGACTTAATGAATAACTCAGTTTGTTTGATTTCAAGTCATAAAAGAGGTGACACAAAACTTTTTCATTAGTCGGTAAACCTTAGATAAGCTCTTTTTTTTTTTCTGAAATTAAAATTAAATAAAAAAGACTCAAAAATACAAAAAAGTTGTCAACTTTCCAAAAATTCAAAAAGTTGTTTGAGAGGTATATTTAACCAATTAACAAATGATTTTTTGACATTCTAAATAATGATTTTTTAAGATGTTATATCATTAAATTGCACTATTTAAACCCTCTGTGCGTCAGTGTTTTAAGACTTTTTTTTTGTAAAACAACCAAATTAGCATGTGGAAGCTGGAACCTAGGCAATAATTTTCTTGTACAGCTTTAAATCAAGCTCCAACTTGATATTGAGATAAACTTTTGTAAAGAAGTTTTTGTTTTTCTTACAAGATCCAGTTTTTACATTATGCAGTTGGAAAATTTATAGTTTAGATATTGAATTTTCATTTAACCATTTAGGTAACAAACTCCAAGCTTAAGTTGTATTAGAATACAATTAAAAAGAGCATGTCATAAAGTTTGTTTTAAATCTTGAAAATTAAAGAAATAGTTCAATTAACTAGAAAATATTTGTACTAGTCTTGTGAAAATTAAATATAGTTAAAAACAAATTCAATAGTTTGATTCATTTCACAAAGGTATTTTGTCATTCACTTATTGTGACAAAGTAATTGAAATTAACAGAGAGAATTATTCATCAACTCATCAGATGATTTTTTCTTTTAAACACTTGTTATTATCAAATTTAAAGAATTGGTATTTCCTTTTAAAGTTGTTTTCACTTTAAGTCATGATCAAGTTACTGTTGAACAAGTTTCAATTGTAACGTTGAACAAGTTTCAATTCTTGACATAAACAAGAAAAAAAATTTCAATTGTAGATAGAAAAATCAGAGATCATATGCTGACCAATTCCCTTACATTTATACGATTGTCATAAAAGTTGGTTTTATAATTCAGCTAGCTTTAAATTTTAAGTGAATTTACATGAAGCTGTAACATTAAAACTGACTTTCCTAAATCAAGGAAACTTGGTTGCTAGATAGTTATCACTTATTAATAATTGTTAATTTTATTTAGGAACAAATTATACACTTATATACTTTTAGGAACAAATATACTTGAAGGTGAAGCTTCTGAAAGTGATGATGAATGCTCAGAAATAGCTTCAAATGTTAAGAGCATTGAGTCAAAAGTTGAATCAAAGGTAAAAGATTTTGTATATTAAAAAAGATTAGTGTAAAGATTATGAATATTTTAGCACAAAATTTTAGGTCTGATAACTTCAACAACCTTTGATTTTACATATTGTTAAACACCTCAATTTTACCTGGCAACTTTAGTTTTTTTGTAGAATATTGTCAGAAAAAATATGTTAGCACCAGTATAAGATGAAAGATATAAAAACACAAAATATTTTTAATTTGAACAGTTGTTATCATTCCCCTGCAGTCTTCAGATGTTATTTTTCTATAAATTTTTGCAATATTTTATTCACAAAACAATACATGAAGTTAAATTGGTAAATATGTTTTAAACACAAAAAATACAACTTTTATTTCAATTCATTAAGATAATTTTGTTCTAAACCATGGCATTCTTTAGTTTTAAGCAAAGCACAAAAGAAATTTGAGAGTAATAAAATTATGTTTAAGTTTTGAAAGATTTTATTTGTAAAATGATTTGAAAGATTATCAGAAAATCAAGTTTTCATTCTTCACTTACGGTCTTATTTGAATATCCAAATTTATTTAGTCTAATGAAGTTTAAAAACAAAAAGGACTTCATGATGGCTTGAAAGAGCTATTTGCAAGTCCATTTTCAAACATAAATTATCAGTACTTTTGAATATTTTGCTATATCAAGATGTTTACAAATTATCTATACCAACTTACTTTCAAAATTAGTTATATCAAAAGCAGCCTAAAATTAGAGTGAATTTCATCAACAACTTCAATTAAAATAAGTTAATTTGTATGTTAAGTCAAACTAAAGTTCAGCCTGTTAAGAAAAACTAAAAGAAAAAAAATGTTTCCCACAATAAAGTGTATGTTAAAAAAAATGTTAATAAATGCATGTACTGTGCTCCCCTGTGAAGGTAAATTTGGGTTTTTAAAAAAAAGTTTAAAATTGTTTTTGAAATTTAAAGTAAGCATAAAAAGTACTAAGTTAAATGTTTTCTCTTTTTATTTTAATTTTGAGGAGTCTTGAAAAAGTAAAAGAATCATTCAATATCTTGTTTTCTGGAAAAATATTTGTTTTTAGAAAGTTTGAAATTAAATTTTAAAGAACTGCTTCAAATTTTAACAATTTCAACATTTTGTTTTCTTTGGTTGAGTTCTGCTTCATCACAAAGCAAAAGCATAACATTTAACTATTTATATGTAGAACTATTTAATTATTTATTTATAGAACTATTGCTTTGGAAAAAATTCATCAGCTGCTTTGCTCTTTTTAACATATAAAGAAGATAAACTCATGCTTGGTGAATTTTTCTGTTGTTTTTTATCTTAGTTAATTGAAGGTCCTAGTAGTGGTGTTGTTGTGTCTGGTGAAGCCTCTGAGAGTGATGACGAGTTTGATGATTATGTAATACAAGATCAAACTAGTCATGAATTTGAAATTTCCAATGGTGTCACTGTTTTATTAGAAGCAAGAAAACCAAAGTTTGAGTCGTAAGTATTAAAGCATTTTTTTTTTTTTTTACATTGAGGGATATCTTTTGATGAATTAGAATCAATTTAGACATAATTCTTAAATAAATCTTAAACAAATCAACTTCGTTAAATGCTGCATGTCATATATACATATATATTTAACAGATTGGAGAAGTTAAGAATAAATCCTATTCATGTTTTTTAATATTTTTATTAATATTTAATGGTTTTAAACTTAATTTAAATATAATTAAATATATAGTCTATTTGAAAGCTTTTGTGGTGAGCAAGATTCTAAAGCAGGTTATTACTAGAGTTTGATTTTGTTTATATTAATTTAACATAAGAAATATTTATAAGTTAAAGAAATGTTATATTAACAGGTATTAATTAGATTTTTTAATTTTTTTTAAAGTATTTGCTACAACTACAATTTGCGTTGTAGTTGTAGCAAAACAATATGTTTTTGCTACAACTACAACTTGTACTGTAGTTGTAGCAAAAAAATATGTTTAATCAAAATATGAAACAAATAATTGGAAAATCATTAAATTCTTCTGAAAATATAAATAGGTAAAAGTTAAGAAATAAGTTCACAGTATCTAATTTTAAAAAATTTTACTAAAGGAAAGCAAAAAATTTTACTAAATAATTTCTCAGAAAGTATAAGAATTCTATTTTAACACTAAAATTAGTTAAGTCAAATATCAGCATGTTTGTCAAGTGTCAGTGGTTTTAGTATTTTTTTGAGGATTTATTACCCTTAAGAAAAATTACTAAAACTGAAAATAGAATTGATTATTTTAAAAATAGGGAGGTTCTAGAACCATACTTTTATTGCCTCGCTAACATCAAAAGCTTTCACACTAAAGAATTTTACAATTTTCTATTAAAAAACTCTAGCATGAAATTTTTTTAGAACTGACTTTTGTTTAATATCTGGTAAAAAAGTATGTGAAATCAAATTTTTGTATCAACTATTCTTAGTATGATATATTTAGATGAGTTTTATTTACTTTGAACATGAGTGATAATCCCCAGAGAGCAGATAAGGAATCAAATTATGAAAGCCATTACATTTTTACAACCTCTACTCTTTTCATAAAATATAAATTTTGTACTAATCACTAATAACTCTATTTTTATTCTCACAAACCATATAAGATCACTAAAAAAATATTAAGTAATTTACATCTGACACTTCAGCTCAATCTATCATGGTACTTTTACCAGATTTAATTCAGTACATTTTTGTAATAAATTTTTAGCTCAAAGATTTTAGAGTAACAGAAAAGTTATGTAAGTTCTAAATTTTGAGTTCTCCTTTTATGTGCAATGACAAAGACATTGTTTTATGTGCAATGACAAAGACATTGTTTACAAAAGAGACCACAACGAAAAAAATTGTGGTACTAAAAAAGATAAACGCAAAAAGCATATTTTGGTTACAATCTTTAACCTTGTAATCAAAATATATAGTTGAAAAACTTGCTCTTTCTTCGCAAGAACTGAAATATAAGGATAAAAGAACACTGCATAAAATAATAAGGAACAAGGAGACAATAGCACCAGCAGAACCTACATCATGTCTTTATCACGAAATAACTTTTTTAAAAAGTAAAATATAAAAAAAAGTTTCAAAATGCAAAAGAAAAACAATGAAAAACTTATTTAAAAAGATTTTAACTCTCCCAAATCAAGCTCTAATTGTTTGTGTATATATACATATAAATATATACAAAATTCACTTTAAGTAATTAAGTTTTAGAGTATAAAATGATTTACTTAGTAGCTTGTAAAATATTGTTAGAGATAAAAGATTAGTTAATATAATTTTACTTTCATAAGGATTCTGTATTTCTCATGTTAAAAAATATGTGAATAAAAAGAAAAATGTTATAAATATTTATTATTATTTTTAGATTATTTCACAAAAAACTCTGTAAGTAAAAATTTCTTTGCTTTAATTTTTTACTTTAAATATTTTTATTCGGTTATCTAATTGTTTGTATGTTTAGGGGAAAGAAACTTTTCATTTCGTCATGGTATAGTGGAACACCATTTAGAACGCTACAACTCTCTTATCAATAAACTAAAAACATTTATACCTCCCTCGAATCGCTCTCAAAATTTTGCACAGGTGATCATCAGTTCTTCGATCTTTTTACTGTGATCTTTTCTTCAATCTTTCTACTATGATCTTTTAACTTTTGTATTAAATTGTGCAAATTAAATCTGTGTTGCCAAGTTACCTCATCAAAAAACATATTCATGTCTCCCCTTTTTTGTTTTAGGAAGCCCTGAAAGACTACAGAGTTATTTCTATTTTAACAAAACAGCTCAATGATAATCTCGAAAATGTCTTATCTCAGGTTAATCTTCCTGAGTTAGTTGAAGATGTTTCGTTAAGTTGAAGACGTTTCGTTAAGTTGAACAATTATGGTTTTACCTTTGTTCGAAAAATAATTTCCTAATGAAGACGTGAATTTCAAAAAGGCATATTTTTATATTTCATATTTTAAATATTAAATTTTAAATACATTTGTTATTTTAAATGTCTTGAACAAGACTTTCTGGTTGATAATATTGATCGATCGAAATTTGTTAATTTTGATGTAAATAGTTGAGATAATACTCGTTATAAAGCTATTATTTATGCTTAATATATAAACTCAACTCTATTGACTTTTTTAATGCCTTCAGACTCATAAAAGTATCTGGCTTTCCTAAGTGCCTTCAGAGTAAAACGTGACGATTGCATTAATATATATTCTTGGGAAATGAAGCAGTTTTTGCTCCGCTTTTACAAATTTAAATTTTTTAAAATAAAATTTAAAATGCGCTAATGTAAGTTAAAAGGTGCGAAAAGCTAATAATTGACCATGTGGTGAACATTATTATAAGTAATGACCGTTTACGTTTATGTTCAATTCTATTATTACCTTTAATTTCTCGTTCAAAAAACTTTAAAAAGACATAAGTTGAATGTTGAAAAAAAAAAAAAAGCAATTGTAATTTAACGTTACAAAATGACACATTCTTGTTTGTAATGTCACATGAAGCTTTAATTAATGGTTAGAATGATGCTCTATTGGTAGCTGTATATTTTTAATAGCACCATTTATAGTTATATCCCAACTGTGGCTTGTAAATTCGTATTAAAAATCTCTAAAAATAAATGGAAAATCGATAAAAATAAGTGTTTCTTGCACTTTTATAAAAAAATTCACATTTTCTTTTTATTATTTCCGTTCGGCTGAAATTTTTAACACTCTTTTTGTTCCGTTATTAAGTTTGGACTAATCAATAAAAATGTTCAACCTTCAGTTTTTTTACTATAAATTTAATTTAAGCTACAAAACGATAATGACAAGAGCAGGTGGCACAAGCTCGGTAAAAGAAGCCACTGCTGAAGTTCAGCAAGTTATTGAAAAGGTATGTAAATTAACTTTTCTAAATAAAATTTTTTAAATAAAAATATTCGCTAAATGATAAGTTTAGCGTCGCATATTGTAACTCGGCTTAAATTTCTTGAAATAATTTTTTGAATTTGTCAGGCAATCAGTCAATTAGTCTTAAACTAATTCTTTACTTTGACGTCAACTTAACCTTAACCCTTGTATTTACATAACTTAAAATATTGTATAAGTTTATACTTAACGTTTCTCAAACAATTCTTTTGTAAGTACAGTGATATGGTATTACGATATTTACAAAAGAATTACCTGTGAGATGGTGGAATTAGTCAATATATCCTGGTCAATATATCACCGCCATAAATGTAATGCAAAAACGATAGAAAACTGCTGACTTTTTTACTTCTGGATCTCGTGACTTTTTTTAGATAAAAGATCAGGTCTTGAATAAAGTTAACCATACTTTAGACAAATATGAAGCTGTTTCGTATAAAACCCAAGTTGTCTCTGGTCTGAACTATTTCATTAAGGTAAATATTTTAATACAGCGCTATTTTACTTTAGAAGAAATTTTTAAACTTTGTTTTTTTGTTATTTATTTATGTATATATATAATAGAGTGCATCTTTAATGTGTATTCGGCCTTTCATATCTTATCAAAAACACGTCAAATACATCTCTTTTTAAATAATCAGTTCAGCATAAAGATCCCGTTTTTCACTTTTCACCGTGTTTGGTAAGTATGTTTAGGTATGAGAAATATGAATGATCCTTTTTTTCCTCAAGTACTTTAAAATTTCCTCAAGTACTTTAAAATTTCATTCGTTTTAATGTATACATTTTTTTATATTTTCTCTCAACTTTCAGGTGCGCACCGGTGATGACAGTTTTATTCATCTAAGAATTTATCGTCCTTTACCCTTCGAAAACGAAAAACTGGAGTTGCACGGTGTACAAGAACACAAAACAAAAGAAGAGGACTTGGAATACTTTTAGTATTGAATGCAAAAAACTTTTGATATTGTTATATTGAAATCAAAGCTCTTAATTCTTATTATATTTAAAATCTTTGAAGTTTTTTGTTTATACACTTTCATTTGCAATTTTAAGTATTTCAGATTTTGTGTATATTGAATTATCAACTAAAAGTTTATTTCAAACAAAACGTCCTTAAGGATTTTCTTTCCAATTGATTCCAATTATGCACGGTGGGCAAGAACATAAAACAAAAGAAGAGGAGTTGGAATACTATTAGTATTGAATGCAAAAAACTACTTTTGATATTGTTATATTGATATTGTTATATTTTCTTTAATTGGAATCAATGAGATTCCAATTAAAGAAATCCATACTTACAATGCGAACTTCACCACTTAAATAAAAAAAAGAAAAATTCCAGTATTACTCTTGTATTGACAAGTAGTCTTTACAAAGATGCACTCTCTTGTTCAGTATGTTTTTTCCTTTTAAAAGGAAACTTGGTATGAATCAGATAAAATGGTGACAGGAGAGTGGATACTACCATCAAGCATAGTGTAATCAAATTTATGGGAGCTAACTTTTTACAAAAATTTTCTTCAAGTATAGCTTGTTGAAATGCGGTTTGTCTCAGGGTAGTCAATCCGAGCAAAGTATTCCAGGATGTTTAAAAGGAATAGCCTTGCTCGGTTGATCATGTAAGCGTTTAAGTAATCGATATGTAAATCATTTTGTGTTTCATTTTAAAAGAGAGTTCGTGATCTTAATAGTAGTGTTTCGTTTTTTCTCTAACAAGTTTTTTTCCCTATATATTTTTCATTGAAAGTTAGGTAAGTTCACCTATTTATAAGAAATTAATATCTATAGATATTCAACAATTTGCAAATGGTAAAAGCGCATACAATAATATTGCATCTAGTTTATTATGTACACACTATCTTTGCTCATATATGGCCCAATCAATGAAAAATAACGATCACGGCATGTTACTTCTTTTTTTTTGGTCGCCGTTTGCCCACACATCAATTATAGCATTTTTAGTACAATTTTATCTCATGGCAGTGGCAATTCTTCTATTTATTTTTGTAGTTTTTTTATTATCATTAATTTTTTTTTTTACCAGATTTAATACAGTAAAAATGCAATAATTTTCCTTCTATTTCACTTAGAAACATAAATGAGGCGTCATTAGAACCCTTACATCAAGCTCTTTATAACTATAATAGTTTTATTGCTATTATATCATTTTTTGATTAAAGTGTCTAATCATGATAAATTAGGTGCCCTCAATTTTACAGATTTAATTTCATAGTTACTACCATATTTTTTAAACTTACTTTTTTACAGAATTTAAAAAATAAGTTTAAAAAATATAGCCGTAACTACGAAATTTTTTTAAAGTACAAAAAATAATTGGCAATAAAAATACCTTATTAATTACGATGTGCCTTCTCATCTTCGACCAGGAAGATTTAGTTAAGGAAAGAAGTAAAAGAGAAATGATTGTAGAATTTGCTCAGATGAGAAGAAGTGTTGATTCCTTGACTCGAATGATTCCTGTAAACGAACACCATGTTGCTGCATCAAAGAGTGCTAAAGTAGCAGAAGAAAAAAAATACAGCTGATATTTTGAAAAGAACTTCTAAATGTGTCGATGCTGCTCAGATGAGAAGAAGTGTTGATTCCTTGACTCAAACAGCTATGAAACCAGAGGAGGTTCTCGCTCTGAAAGTGCAAAGTGATTTAAGTGATTTGCAAAACGAAATGTTTAGAAACTCAGCCCTTTCTCATAATGTAAAAATAATGTTATCGCAATGTATCCTCGCCTTAATAAGCTTGGTGAAGAAAAGCTAACATGTTTTTTTGAAAATGTTTGACTAAACCTCAGCAAATGTTTGCTAAATAATATAGTTACTAGAACTATAAGTATGATTGATTTAAGTAAAAGTTTTAAAGTTGAGATGAACGGAATAATAAGTTTGATAACCATAAATTTACCAAATAGACTAAGCAAGAAGTTAGCCTGTTTAACATAGCAATTTTTTCGCTTTTGTTTAATATTGAAAACATTGGCTCTTTACCTGCAACATAAAAAAAATCACTTTGTCACAAAATGCGTTTAACAATAATTAATACTAGCTGTTAAGTATCAACATCGTTGTATGCATAAAATATTTATGCATAAATAGGGGCGTGTTTTCATTGCCAACAGCATGCCAGCTTGGGGTATGCTTGATTACACAGAGAGTTGCACAGTGACCGTGTTTAAACTTCACTCAGGTTGTATAAAGCAGAAGAAACTGATCTTCACACTTAAATATGTCAGTTAAAACAGATTTTCAGCAAATTTGAACATTGCTGGTACAGTAATTACCATTAACATTACTTTTAAAGTTGACATGACCATGTTTGATGGGAAAGTAAAAGTGTGATTGACTATCACAAAGCCAACTCAGTTTTGTAATGTGTATGGTTCTAAGCCGAAAGAAATGATTAATATAGGTTTAGTAAAAAAATACAGCTCGCAAATGAGAAAGCCCTTAAACTAGGTTGTTGGATAAGATCTTAGAGCGCGTTTAACGCTTACGTGATCGTTTGGGTATTAACATTATGATGATGCATTTTGCGGTCAAAGAAGTTAAATTTTTAAATAAAGTGTTTACAAATGTTAAAGTTCCCTAACGCGCGTTTTAACGCGTACGCGTGCGTTATTTAAGTAGCAAGATCATGTGAAAACAATAATAAAAATAAGTTTCTTGACCCCAAGGAACTCTACTTTGATGTATAATATATGTTTAATGGACATGTATTTAATTTAACTTCACTGGATCACTGTGCGTCCCTATTTTTGTTTATAAGATGTTAGTAAAGTTCAAAAAAAAAAATAAAAAATGCCATCCAAATTCCAAAACAATACAGTTTATGGATATACATTTTATGAGATACTTTTTAACATTTCTTGAGATAAAAAAAAGGAGCTGAACCAAACACGAAACGGTCACGTAGGTGATAAATAGTGGTTTAGCGCGGTAAGTTTAACATTGTCAACCTATTTTGCGAATATATATTTCAATGATATGTATTAACTTGATGTCTAACTTCACATAAATTCTGTAAGAAAACGTGAAGCAAGTTTTTGAAGGTTGTAAAGCCGGTAGCCGAAGCAAAGAAGAAAAATTTCTGGCGATGTTAACTTTAAACATTGGAGATATTAGGCCGGGTGAATAAAAATGAGCAATTGCTTTTACTCAGTAATTGGTCAGCTTTACGTGAACAAAAACTTCAGCAGTTTGTCTCATATTTTTATTCACGTAAAGGTAAAGTAATTGCTCAATTTTACGTGAATAAAAACTTAAGAAAAGTTGTTAAAGTTTTTATTCACGTAAAGCTGACCAAGTACTGAGTAAAAGCAATTGCTCATTTTTATTCACCCGGCCTATTAATATTGAACATATTTATTAAATGTAGATTAAAAGTAACTGACGTTACTTTTAACCTACATTTATAAAATTATCCAATACTAAAGCATTTCACAAAATCATTCCAATTTGACTAAATTTTAAACACATTTTTTAATTTAACTGACACAAATATTTTTTTGTTTTGTTTTATTTTTGCTATTCGTTTTTCCGTAATATCTGTTAACCAATCAGATGCTGGTGGCAAAACAAGTTATTATCCAATCATATGCTGGTGGCAAAAAAAAATTGCTTCACTTTCTTTTGGAAGTTAGACATCTAGTTAATATATATCATTGATGTATTTAGCTTGGTTCGTTTGGCTGATTCGAGATATTTTGGTTAGAGTCGTTTCCCCAACTACTGTGAGTTTCGACGAAAGTTATATTATGTCAGATTACTAAAAAAGTACAAAAGTATTAGAGATGAATTTTTGCAACCACAATTATAATATTTTAATTTGACACTTATCGTGTTCTTAAAATCCACTTTTGTGTCTGATCTATAATGAGCTCAAAGTTTATAGTGAAAGATCAATGAATTTGTAAGATTTTTGTTTTGAATTCGTTGCTACTTTTTTGATGTCAAAAATGAAGGTAAATGTTCAATTTTTGCGCTTGGACATTTGGACTGGTTTTTTTAGCCATTTTTAAACGTTTTCAATAGGATTCAGGATTTTTGTTATTTAAACTGAAACAAGCAGTTTTTGGTTTTGATACAACTGCAATATCAAAATCAACATTTTCACATGGCTATAACGTGGCAGTGTGTTACCCAGGAATAAAATTTATACAGCGCTATCATAATATTGGGAATTTTCTTTCGGCTGACGAGTAAAAAAAAAAAAAAAAAAAAAAGGTCGTTCATTGCAAAAGTTTTTTAGTTTAAACAATTATTTACAATAACCGTATATGGCTGTAAATACAAAATTCTTTCTAATTCTTTTAAAAAATTTTTAGTGAAAATAAAAAGTCTAAAATAAAAAAATACAAATAAAAAAACAAGCGAAATGAAAAATCTAAAGAACAACTGACGTCAATTAAAAAATAACGCATTTTCTTTATTTTGGAATAAATTGCTACGCTTTTTAAATGGCTTTGAATTGAAAGTTTGCTACGCTTTTTCTTTTGTAAAGAAAGTAATTGTTTTCGATCAACTAAATTATTTTCTTCGTTTACTAAGTATTTCTACGTTTCTTGCGTAACACTTAAAATCTAAGTCTGTTAACTAAAGGTCGTTTTTTTTAAATGATTTTATGTACTTTTGGGAAATTTTGAAAAATTGGGAATTCCGCGTTATACGCGGTGCCATCAGGCTAGTTAACACCCTGCTTGGTGTGATCTAACAAAGTCCTATGCCATAAGAGAGTTCTAATTTAACAAATGATAAATTTTGCATATTATAAAACTACTATAAAAGGCGGGTTCTGGCTCATTGATACTTTTCCATACTTAAGGAATGCAAGATGGCGTCGTGTTTTTTAATGTAAAGTGTTGTCTGAATATTTTTTCCCGTTCTAAAATTATTTCTTTGCGCATTTCTGGCTCATTTTCATTTTTGCGCATTTTCATAATGAGATGACATTATGAAAAAAGGTTGTGAATGTCTTAGTTAATTTATTCTTTGTAGTTATTCTTCAAGTATGGAAAAAGATGTTTATATTTTTCTCTTCGTGTTTCTCTTATTAATTGATTATGTTCTTTTTGTCGTTGTTCCTCAAATCCATGTTGTAGTAAGAGTTTAGTATTGTGATGAATGGGTAAGGTATTTAATTTTTTAATTTTATTAAGATAATTTTCATCAATTTTGTTTTTGTGATTATCATAGTGGAATTGTATAGCAATTCTGTGTAATTCTGGATCAAAAGTGGGTTTAATTATTTCCTGTAGTTCACTGTAACAGAATTCCTCATATTCTTCTTGTTCTGTAATACTCATTTTTTATAACAAGAAAAAATTTATTTAAGTCATTTTAAAAAAGTTTTTTTCACTGTATATTTTACAAAATTAAATTTAAAAAAGGGATGCTTGAGAATGGAGAGTTTGGTCCGAGAAGCAAACCAGCGCCGATAGATTCATATCCTCTTCCGCTTTTAACGTAAACTCCGTCTTTGAATGATCCTCCTTTAGGCCAGGGTGTTAAAAATAATCCGTTTCCTCTGTGCGTTCCCATTTTCATTCCATTTCCATTCTTTTTCAAATAAACGATACCTCTTCCTGCAATTTTATCAACCATAGCAGAACCTGCAGAAGATCCTACACCTGCTAACAATCCGGTGGCAAGAGCTGGAACTACTCTTGTTGCAAGTGTACTACCCAACATACCCAATAAAGGTAGAAGAGCTCCAATAAATCCTCCTTTCACATTTGCGTTATGTTCCAATTGGGTTTTGCTCATTTTAATGGTGACTCCAACTCCTCGATGGAGAGCGTCCAAAAGTTTTCGATGTTGATTTTGTGTTACAAGTAAAACGTCGTTTCCGTTAAAATCATCTTTTGAAATACGGATGCTCACAGGTTTACCTGCTATCATTGATTTTTTTATTTTTTCAATCTGTCCCTGAGACACATTTAATTTAACACTAACATATTTGCTCATTTTTAAATGTGGGAAAAAATATTTATTTCACTTCTCGAATGTGATAACGGATCGTAATGTCCTCTCCACGAAAATCAACCAAATTTCCATTTTGGTCAACAACGCGAGTGATCATTGTGGAGATTTCTGGGACTTTGACAGGGAGGTAAACCAAATGAGTGGGTCTTTCGATGATTTTAAACCCAGGACCAACAGCTGGATAAAAAGAGTAGATGCAATTGAGTTGGGAGCCGTTGATGTAAGCCGACCCGATGACGTTGTTGAGGATTCTGATCGTGTTGATGCTTGAAATTCTAACAACATCGTCAGACTCATATTCGGAATTAGGATCCAATTGTCTTTTTGTGAATCCTAAAAGTGAGGCGATGCTGTTATCCACATTCAAATCCATCATATAATTCAATCCAAGTGTGATGGTTGATTTTAAAGTGTTTAAATTGGATCCGATTTTTATGTTATCTGGAGAGTAGCTGATTTTATTTGTTGTGACGAAGCTTGCGCTTTGAGATGCATAATTTTTTATTGTGTTTGAGACGGTCTTTTGTAAATAATTGTTAATGTCAATGATGTCATAGCTCCCGTCTGGAATGGCGACATTTTCCCAATTGATTCCGTTGTTCATGCTATACCGGAAAGAATTGTTTTTGCTGGTGATGTTTGGAAAGCTGTTGTACGTCTCAAGCCCTAGAAAAGCCATTTCATAAGTTTTTCCTTTTTCAAAAACGATTTTGCCTAAAAATTCTGTTATGATTACGTTGGAATTTCCATCCACGTCGATGATTATGCCTGACATTTTATTATGTAACATTTTTTTTAAATCCTTCGGATTCAGGCGTATTTAAATGGCTTCTTTTGGAAAATAAAAAGTGTCAAATCCGCTTCGATATTTTCTATTGTCCTTTTTTGACGACAAATCAATCACCGCAAATCCGTGAGGTTCAGACCAACAATGTCTGCAAAACTTTTCAAACTCTTTTTTTCCCATATCGCTCGAAACGTGGTCTTGATAAATGTGGTTAATGTTTTTTAAGTCTTGGGGAAAGAGACAGATAAAATTGGTGTTTTCTCTGATCGTTTGTCTTGGGAGCATGAAATAAATTTGAGCGAGGTAAAAGCAGTCGACGTTAGAGTGTCTTCCTCGGATGTAATATTTTTCACACTTGTTTTGTTTGGTTAGTTGTAAATCGTCAAAGATCATTAAATTGTTTTTGGATGAATCAAGATCTTCAGGATTAGGCACATCGTCAGCCGTTTCAAAAAATTCACACTCCATACCCTCGGTTTCGGAAAAATTTTTTGAAAGGTCGTTGATAACGCATTCAGGGTCTAGTTTCAATTTTTCAATTTCGGTTTGTACCTTGAACAAGTCGAGAATTATTTTTTTTGGTAATTTTTTTTCGAACGAACTTTTTAGTATTTTGTACTCGGGTTGGAAAAGAGATTTTCCAAAAACTTGCAAATGGTTATAATCCAACCATCCAGGTCTGAGCAATAAATTGAGAAGCAACGTTGTTTTTCCACATCCAGATTTTCCAACGATGATTCCTCGAATGCTTCTCGGTAAAAGCTTGTTGTTGTTTCTTTTGATTTTTCCAATATTCCATGACAAATCAGACACTTCCATTTTTAGTTTAAAAATATTTTTTTTTAAATAAAATGTATTGTGTTAAATGCAAAAGGAAAACAGAAACGAATCATTTGAGAAACGAAATCACAAAAAATAACAAGCATATAGTCAAAGGGGCTTGCAACGTTTGCGGAACGACCAAATGTAAGTTTGTTTCTTCGCATGCACTCAAAGGATCATCTTCGCATACGGCAAAAGCAGGAGACTTGGTGGAATCGATCAACAATCGGTGGAATCGATTCAAAAAAAATAAAGCTTCCATGGGCAAAATTTCCAGGAGAAATGCACATTCCAGGAATGAATTTTGCAGGACCTGGCACAAACTTGGACAAAAGACTCACATCCACCGATATGTATCAAGAGTGGAGCAAACCGGTAGACCGAGTGGACAATGCAGCATACCATCACGATTTAGCTTATAAATATTTAAACGATGTTCAAAGCAGAAATTTGGCAGATCAAATGATGCTTGAAGAAATGAACTCCATTCCAAACCCTACTCAGAGAGAAGTAAACGAAAGAAAACTGATCACTCCCATCATCAAAGCCAAAGCTAAATTCGGTCTGGTCTAAAAAAAAAGCACCGGAGAACCTGAAATGGACGGATCAACTTGCAAACGAGCTTCATAAACCAGTCATTCATCATTTTAAAAGAAGAAAAGTGTTTGTGAACGACATGGATGAAATATGGGCTGCAGATTTGGTTGACATGCAATCGTTTTCAAAATTCAACAACGGCGTAAAATATTTGCTCATGGTGATCGACGTGTTTTCAAAGTATGGATGGATCGTTCCGTTAAAGAGTAAAACTGGAGTTGATGTAGCTAACGCTCTAAGCAAAATATTTGAGGAGAGAAGTTGTACAAAGATGTGGGTGGATAAAGGTAAAGAGTTTTATAACAAGCATGTACAAGCTCTAGGTGTGCAATTATACTCCACTGAAAACGAGGAAAAAAGTTCTGTTATCGAGCGATGGAACAGAACGATGAAAGAGAGAATGTTTAAATATTTTTCAGCCAACAACACTCATAAATACATTGACGTATTAGATGAAATGGTGAAAAATTATAACAACGCCAAACACTCTTCTATCAAAATGACTCCAGTGGAAGCTAGCGATAAAAAGAATAAATATAGGGTTTGGATGAACCTGAATGGAAAGACGCAAACAGAAAGAGCAGGACCAAAATTCTTAATGGGTGACAAAGTGAGGATCGTAAAAAAGAAGTCTCATTTTGAAAAGGGGTATACACCGAGATGGACTGAAGAGGTTTTTACCGTGTTAAATGTTCAGCATACGAATCCACCCACGTATAAAATCGCTGATGCTAACGGTGAAGAAATTAAAGGTACATTTTATGAACAAGAAATGCAAAAGACCAATCAAGACATATTTAGAATTGAAAAAGTCATTCGAAAGCAAAAGAACAGATCTTTAGTCAAATGGTTTGGATATCCAGATTCATTCAACTCTTGGGTAGATCATAAAGAATTGATTTCTCTGAAAAAATGAGTTAAATAATTTTCTTTTCTATATAAAAGAAATGAATTTTATTACGATTGAAAGTTTTGATGAGAGCAAATTATCAGTTGGAGAAATTTACGCAGCAACAAAACCAGTAGTCTATCAAAAAGTGCCAGTAAAATATTCTTATCCAACTGGAGATGGTCCTCTTGTATTACGAACACCTACATTATTTTCGTATGGCGTATGCGAGGATAAAGATCCGGTAACACAAAAATTGACTGGATATTCCATGCCCTTCGTTTGCTTTGATGCTAAAAAGGGTAAAACTGAAGAAGAAGAAAAGTTTATTAGCACAATGGAAAAGATTACTTTGTTTATTAGAGGTGAAGTAGATAAATTGTCATCCAAACTTAAAAAAGGAGGAAGAAGAAAGCAAATTAACTCTAACGAATTGAGTATTTTAAAATATAAAGCTGACCATGCTGATGCAGCGCCAGTGTTTTATGCTAAAATGTATATAACTAAAAATGAAGACGAAATATTCATTACTTCTACATTTCATAGAAAGAAAACAGCTCTTGATATAAAAAATGGAGTCAAAGGAGAACGTAATAATAAAAATTTGGTCTTATCTTCTGGACATGGTTTTATCAATCAACGATGTTACGCTATTGGAGCACTTAGAATTGATGGGGTGTATATTGGTCCTTCGATTGTGTCTATTCAAGTTAAACTGTCCGAAGCCATCATCGTGAAAAATGCATCTTTACCTCATAGCATCATGATGTGTGAAAACTTGGATTTGGGAGAAATGGATTCTGACGAGGAAATGTAAAAAGCACAAAAAACTGAAAATAAAACGACTTAAAACATTTTATTTTCATATTAAAAATGCATGCCCCACACAAGTTGTTTAAAAACAGCGCCTCAGCAGAGATTCACAATTTTAATTTCCATCTGAGTCATTTAGAGGATAGAATCAAAGAGTTGGAACGAAAAAATACAAAAAACATTATTGTAACAAAGAAAAAGTTGGATTATCCTACCTATTTCAACATCAACAGACAGCACGAGATTTTTGCTCAACAAGACATTAAATTTCCTCCTGTATCTCACAAGCAGATATCGTTGTCCGTAGGTTTACAATTAGGCAAAGGAATTGCTGTCGTTACTTTGATGAATAAAATAAGCAATCAATTGAATTATTTCAAAAATGATGCTATTTTTTCCGAGTCTGTGGATGACATAGTCATGACCATACACAATTACAGCAACCAGGAAGTCATCGTTAAAAAAGGTGAAAAGCTTTGTAAAATAAACTACATCGATTCGAATTAAAAAAAAATGTGTCTTTGTTAAAAAGATGGAAATAATAAAAAACACTGAAAAAATTTATCCAGTTCTTCCAACAGCCCCATCAGATGGAGGACATTTATATCGACTTCAAAAAATATGCGAGATCCAAAAAGAAATAGAGGATGAAAAAGTGAAACGAATGGCTTTGAGTAAAAAATACCATCGAGCGGCAAAAATAATTCGTTTCACCGACGACGGATTGCAAACGGTATGCATTGGTTTAGGAGTTACAGGGATTGCACTTTTATCAGCCGTCGTTGCCACTCCAGTTTCGATTGCGTGTGAAGGGGTTGCTGTTGTATTGGGAGCTTTATCCATTTTCGGAAATCATCAGAACAAAAAAATGATGCTAAAGGCTGAAAAGCACGAAAAATTGAAAGTTCTTTCCGAGTCAAAATTGAATACGATTAGCGACCACATTTCAAAATCTCTCATGGATGGATTTGTAAGTGATTCCGAGTACGAACTCATTCTCAGCGAGCTTCAAAAATTCAAAACTATGACTGAAGAAATCCGAACCAAGACAAAAAGCGTCATTGACGAATTGACTAAAGAGTCGTTAATCCAAAAAGGAAGAGAGGATGCGATAAAAGCATTCAACAACCTGTTTAAGAAAAATCTTTAATTTTTCCATGAATCCGCGTGCGGATTTAAGAAATCGTAAACGCAATCGAGTTTTTGTTTTAAGTTTTTTTCTCCGTATTCTAAAAATGTCTTTTTTTAGAATACAAGATCCTGAAAAGCGAGATGAGATTTTGAGAGAATATAGAGCTAATAGAGAAAAGCTTTATAATGAGAGTCTCAACACCAACATTTCAGATGCAAATTATCAGACTGATTTGAGCAAGTTTTTTAAACCTCTGATTGAGAGCAATGAAAATATAAAAAACGAACTAAAAAGCATCGCATACAGAGAGGTTGAAAACACTCCACTGGCTTTGACTTATCCAGATAGCGAGCCGTCTTTTGAAAGTCCAAAAAGTGATAAAACTTTTGGAAAAATGAATGTTGGAAATATTGCTTTGGATTATTTATCCAAATACGCATCTAAACGATTTGCTGCAGACAGAGTGTTTGGAATTCACTCAAAAGAACGCGGAAAAATGTTTATTGGAGACAAAGAAATTTTTATCGACAATAACGACGTTATTATTGATGGAGAAAAGTACGAGGGAACGACAGGTATTTGGGAATTGATCACAAGATCCAAGCCTGATATAACAAAGGTAACAGACGAAGACATGAAAAATTATGAAAAAATACTCGTTGTAACGCATGCAATGGAGAAGGAAGGGAGACCAACCCTGCCAAAAGCTTCGAGAAGTGAAAAGTGGGGAACGATTGTTTCAAAAATTTGGGAAAAAAATTACACAAAAACGAGGGGAAAAAAAGGTCGAGGAGTGATCATTCTTCCTAGCGATCCGAATGTGCTTACGCAAAGGCTTAACTTGAGCATCGCCGCAGGACATGCTGGAAATATAGCATCGAGAAACGAAGCCGTTGCCATTTGTGACGAGCTTTTGAGACAGGGGGAAATAAACAAAGAAGAATACAGAGCAATTCAAAAATACATCGAGTCGTGAGAACGGATTTAAAAATTTCACAAGTGAAATTCCATTGATCCGCAAACGGATCTAAAAAAATATTTTCTCATTTTAAAAAAATGCTCATTGTGAACAACAGAAGATATTTTAAAAAGAACGTCGTTGGAGGTGGAGGAATCATGGACGCGATTAAAAATTTTTTGAGGAGAATGGCAGCCACAAATGCTTCACGATCGTCTCTTCATTTATTGAGAAAAGCAGCAGCAAGCGAAATTGGAAGAGAAGCAATCACAGCAGCCAAATCTGCTGGAAAAGAATTAGCCTCTTCAGCTATATCAACTGCTAAAGACGTTGCCATCGACAAAGGAAAAAAAGTGCTTGAAAAAGTTTACGCCGAGACAGGAACAGTGAATCCAAACCAATTACTCACCACGATTGTAAACGAAGCGGCAAAGACTGATCCGTATATTAATCCAATGGAAGAGCTGCATAAAAGAATGTTTGGTTCTTCCATTCAAGTGAAAAAGAAAATGACGAAAAAGAACGCGGCTAGAATCCAAGATCTCGTTAAAATGGGGAGCGGGCTTTTGATTGCTTGATTTTTTTAACGAATCAAAAATGACATAAATTTTTTTTTCTCATTTTAAAAATGATAAACACCGATAGATTAAGAGTTGATGAAATGCCAGAGTATGACACTGGAATTGAAAAAGTTGATTTTTTCGAGTACCTCCCAACAAACCTCGATTTAAATTCTTCAGGATCGATCGTTTTTGAGATTGATTGTCAATCTGTGCAAACAGTTCCGTCTGATGCTTACATCCTCGTCGAAGGGGTTCTCAAAAAAGCGGATGGAGCTGCATACACAGCAACAGACAACATTGCTCTGATAAACAACGCCATCATGTATTTATTCAGCGATGCCACCTATGATTTATCAGGACAACAAGTGGAAAGAGTCATGTATCCAGGTCAAGGAACAACCATGCTTGGATTGTTGAAATACCCTTTTGGTTTTCAGCTTGCAGATGGTTTGAAGCAAATGTGGTATAAAGACACTTCAAACGCCACAGGAAATTCAGGGTTTGTTGTAAGGCGAGACCACTTGTTTGCAGACACGACATCCGTTGGCGCATTTTCGTTCAAGATACCATTAAAGCACATTTTTGGTTTTTGCGAAACTTACGACAAAGTCGTTTATGGATTCAGACACACCATTACCTTTACAAAAAAAGAATACGACGACGCCATTTACAGAGCTGAGACTGTTGCCGCAGGAATGATCGACATTAAAAAATTCAGACTTTTTATGCCTAGAATAGAGTTGGATGTTTCGAAGAAAGCCGATTTCTTGAAATTAATGGCGAGTAAAATTTCCGTCCCAGTAGCCTATAAGTCAAACAAAGTCGAAAGACAAGCCATTCCTGCCGGTCTCACAGAATTTACTTGGACCCTTGGAAGAATCACAGACAAAAGCGTTCCGAGATATATCGTGTTTGGGCTTCAGACAAACAAGAATTCCAGTCAAATCGTAAATCCAGCCATTTTCAACCATTGTGATGTCAGCAATTTTTTCGTAACCGTCAATGGAATAAAATATCCAAATTACAATTACGACTTGAATTTTGGAGAAAAGAAAATTACCATGGCTCATTCTGATGCGTTCTCTTTTGACGATAAATATTATGGTACAAACGAACTTGTTTGTCAATCTGGTTTGTCTCTGCTCGAATATAAAAATTTGTTTCCGTTGTTTTTTGTAGACATTAGCAAGCAAAAAGAAAGAGTTGTTTCTGAAACGGCAGAATTGGTAGTCAACCTCAAATTTCGAACAGCAATACCAGAAAACACCGTTATTTTTGCAGTGATCATTTCCGACAAATTGCTCAATTTCGTTTCCAACGGAACCAGCATGAACGTTGTTTATTAGGTTTGAAAGACCGTCTTGAGATTCTTAACAAAAATGATTTAAAAAAATTTTTTTCTTTTTAAAAATAAAACATGAGATATACAAAAAATTATCTGAAAAATTTGCTTATGGAAAATGGAATCACATTAACCTCAAACAAATTGTTGCCTTTGATGATGATTGCGATTGAGAATAATCTAATAAGTAAAGATTCGCTTTTGAAAGGTGTAAAAGAACACAGGTCATTAGGTCGACCAAAAAAAGAAATAAAAATGAAAAATGAGAAAACGGAAAAAAAACCGATCGATCCAAAATACGAGAGACTTGCTTCAATTCGAAATAAACCTGTGTCTGTGAAAACAACCAATATGGAAACCGGGGAAGTGACTGAATACAAATCCCTTTACAAAGCAATGAAAAAGACAGGACATGGATGGAGATATTTGGAACGTCGAAATGGAAAAGTGGAAGGTGGAATAAAGATTGAAATTTTAAATTCGGAAAAGCTAGAAAGAAAAAGTCCGTGAGAAATGTAAAAATTTTTTCAATTCTTTTTTCAGAGAATTGAAAAGAAATAAAAAATATTAGAAAAATGATTTTGGGTTAAATAAATTTCTTGCTATAATAAAAATGGAAAACAAAACGTTGAAAGAATTGCGAGAAATTGCTAAAGAGCAAAAAATAAAAGGGTATTCTAAAATGAGAAAGGGTGAACTTATAATGACTTTGCAGCCTACTGTTCCTCCTAGAGTTGTCTCTGCTCCTGCTGCTCTTCGTAGGCGAACGACTGAGGCAAGACCTTTGCCTGTTAATGCTACCGTGGTTAGGTTTGTTAAACCACCTGTAAAAGTTTCAATAAAGCCGACAAAAGTAAGGTTTGTTCCTTCCGCAGTGATAAAACCAGTCATCGCTCCAAAACCAGCGATCATCCCACCAAGACCTACTGTAGTAAAACCTCCTATTGCTCCGAAACCAATTCATTTGCAAAAACACATCCTTGATGAGCCTGTTTCAGATTTAACACCTGTCATTATACCAAAACCAGTCATTCCACCGAGACCTTCATTTTTTTCAAGTCTGAAGGCAGCTGCAAAAAGTGTGGCGTCGTATGTTAAAACTAAGTTTGATGATGTTAAAGATTGGATAGAACCCTACGTTCCTGAAGTAGTCAAGGAGAAGGTAAACGAATCAGCGGAACAAATCGATAAAAAGATACAGTCTATCAAATCACTTGTATTAAAAACAGTGTATAAACAGCCCGTGCCAAAGCCTTATAAAATAAAATTCAAGTTGACTGAACACGCGTTGGGTAATACTGTTAGGTTATATTCTTACGAGCCTTCTTCTCAATATCAAGACATTGCATCCTTTTTTAATTTGGTAAGAGAGTCTGCCATTCAAACCATGGAAGGAGAAAGGAATACAAAAGTAAGAATTATTTTAACGTGTGAAATGAAATCTGTAAGCATCATGACTGGTGAAGAAGTGACTCGGGAAGCAAGCTTTTCATCCAGCTCGGAAATTATTCGAGCAGCTACAGATGTAAGAGAGTTAATGAGCGAAATGGAAGAAAAAGTCTTGGAAAGTAGTGTCAAATACAATGCTTTAGGTTCTAATAGCACCCTATCTAAGATTTTAAGAATGGATATAAACTTTATCGATTACACACCTCTAAGCGCTTCTTCCTATATTGAGCTGACTGACGATCTAAAAGACAAAAAAGCAATCATCAACATGAAAAACAACGACAATCAATGCTTTAAATGGTCAGTTACCAGAGCGTTGAATCTGAAAAATAAAAACAACGAAAGAATTGATGAAGACTTGATTGAAAAGTCAAAAGAGCTGAATTGGGAAGGAATTGAATTTCCTGTGAATTACCATAATATTGACAAGTTTGAAAAAAATAATCCAACTATTAGCATCAGCGTTTTTGAGTATGAAAATGAAAAACCCAACCCTTTGAAAGTATCTGACTTTCTCGATCGAAAGCATAATGTTGATTTGCTGTATATTAAAAACGAAGACACAGAACATTACTGCCTCATTAATAGTTTCAGTCGATTTGCCGGCTCCTCAGCATCAAAAGGTAAAAGAAAACAACATTTTTGCAGAAGGTGTCTTCAATGTTATGATCAAGAAGAAAAGCTTCAAAAACATCGAGAAGATTGTTATAAAAACGCGCCAATGAGAATTGAACTTCCTAAAAAGGGTGCAACTCTTCAGTTTAAAGGTATCGGAAAGTCGATGAGGGTTCCATTTATCGTATATGCTGACTTTGAAAGCTTTATCAAGCCGATAGACACGTGCGCTCCCAACTCAAACCAGTCTTACACAAAAAAGTTTCAAAGACACATTCCATGTTCCTTTTCCTATTACATAAAATGTTTTGATGAAACCGTTTTCGAGCACGATCCAGACATTTCCGTATCGTTTAGCGAGAACAACGATGTTGGTCAATTTTTTGTTGAAAATTTGGAAAGCGCAATAAAAGAACTTTTTGGAAAAATCGAGAAAAAAAAGATGGTTTTGACAAAAGAGGACGAAAATAATTTCAAATCCGCAACAGTTTGTCACATTTGCAATAAAAATCTCAACGACGACAAAGTACGCGATCACTGTCATTTTACTGGAAAATATCGAGGAGCGGCTCACGACGATTGTAATAAAAAATTTCAAGTTCCAAAATTCATTCCTGTTGTCTTTCATAACTTGTCTGGATACGACGCTCATTTGTTCATCAAGAAATTAGGTGGAAAAATCACTTGTATACCCAACAATGAAGAAAAATATATCAGCTTCTCGAAAAAAATCAAAGTGGGAGAGTACATTGGAAAAGATGGAAAACCAAAAAACAAAAAAATTGAATTGAGGTTCATCGACAGCTTTAAATTCCTTTCCTCCAGATTGGATACTTTGTCTAAAAATTTAAAGCCAGAGCAGTTTAAAAGCCTTGCATTACATTTTGAAGGTGAAAAATTTAATTTGCTTTGTAAAAAAGGTGTGTATCCTTACGATTGGGTGGACGGATTCGATAAATTTCAAGAAACGCAATTACCACCAAAAAAAGCGTTTTTCTCAAAACTTAGACACGAGGGAATAAGCGACGAAGAATACTTGCATGCGCAAAAGGTTTGGAGCACGTTTCAATGCAAAACGTTCAGAGATTATCACGATTTGTACAACGTGTCGGATGTGTTGATACTGGCAGATGTCTTTGAAACTTTTAGAGACACTTGCATGAAACATTACGGTCTTGATCCTGCTTGGTATTACACCTCCCCTGGTTTGGCTTGGGATGCTATGCTAAAGATAACTGAAGTTCTAATAGAGCTTATAACCGATATTGATATGCTCAACATGATTCGAAAAGGAATACGCGGTGGAATCTGCATGATCTCCAATCGACATGGAACTGCTAACAACAAATACATGAGTGATGATTATAAAACTTCAGAACCTTCGAAATTCCTTCAATATTTAGACGCCAATAATCTTTATGGATATGCTATGAGCAAACCTCTTCCAGTTAGAGGATTTAGATGGATGACTGAGGATGAACTTTTAAATTGGAAATCCATGCCTTGCATTCTCGAAGTCGATTTAGAATATCCTGAAAGTCTTCACGATTTACACAATGATTACCTTTTAGCTCCTGAAAGAATGCTCGTTGGAAAAGTGGAAAAGTTAGTTCCCAATTTAAACAACAAAGAAAAATATGTCATTCACCATGAAAACCTAAAACTCTATGAACGAATGGGGTTGATCACTACTAAAATTCATCGAGGTATCACCTTTGAAGAAGAACCTTTCATGAAAAAGTACATTGATCTCAACACCGATAAGAGAAAAGAAGCTACAAACGAATCTGATAAAGAATTTTTCAAACTCATGAACAACTCTGTCTTTGGGAAAACCATGGAGAATATTCTAAAACGCGTTGATGTTAGACTCATTACCACGAGAAAAGAAGCTATAAAATTATCTAAAAAAATTAAATATAAACGAAACACCATTTTTGATGAAAACTTAATCGCGGTTCACATGGAAAAGACATTTGTTTTTTACGACAAACCTGTTTTCTTGGGAATGAGCATCCTAGACATCAGCAAAACCCTCATGTATGAACATCACTACGACTACATGAAACCTAAATACGGGGATAAGCTGAAATTACTCATGACTGATACTGACTCGCTCTTTTATGAAATAGAAACGGAAGACTTTTACAAAGACATTGCTGATGACGTTGAAAGCAAGTTTGACACGAGCGACTTTCCTAAAGATCATCCTGCCATTCAAAACTTTGGATTTGACGTTGGGTTTAAAAACAAAAAGGTTATCGGTAAGTTTAAGGATGAAACAGGTGGTAAGCAAATTAAAGAGTTTGTTGGACTTCGTCCTAAGCTCTACTCTTATGAGGTCTTTAATGAAGAAAAAGAACACAAAAAATGCAAAGGAATTCAAAATTGTGTGGTTGAAAAGCACATCACTCATAAAGATTATAAAGAATGCTTATAAGCATTCTTTATCATTATAATGACTAAAGAAGAACAGCTCAGAAAAATGAACGTCTTACGATCTCGCAGGCATGAGATTTTCACTGAAGAAATCAACAAAGTCGCACTCAGCGCTAACGACGACAAAAGAGTCATTTTGGAAGATGGAATACACACGTTGGCTTATGGTCACTACAAATTAAAAAAGGTAAGTGATAAAGGCGAGTAACAAAAATGAAGGATTTAAAAAATAACAAAATAAAAAAAATGAGAAACAAAAAAATAAATGTGGAGGGAATTGTTTTACCAAACGAGGCTTTATCCACTATTCAGTTGATGGAAGCAGCAAAAAAACTAAAAATAAAAAACTTTCGAGGAGTTTTTGTCAGAGACGCGTTGCCAAAAAAGCCTAGAAAAAAAGAATGTGGAATTGTCAACACGGGGGATTCGAGAACAGATGGGTTTCATTGGGTGTGTTGGTTCAAAGACGGTGATAAAAAATTCAGCTTTGACTCTTACGCTCAACCCCCTCTCGTCGAGCTCGTTGACTATTTGAAAAGCCCTGTCTTTTACAACAGTGAAAGGGTTCAATTTGGAAACACGTCTTATTGTGGACACTTGTGTCTTTACGTCTTGAAAAAATGCGAAGAGGGAGACAGCTTTCAAGACGTTGTCAACACCCTTTGGTGATCTGAAGGATTTAAAAATTCACTTGTGAAATTCCACGGATACGAAGGATTTAAAAAAATTTTTCCCATTTAAAAAATGATTGACAAATTCAACAGAAGCGAATTCAGTGTTTATTTTGATAATCTTGCATCAGACTCAACCAGCAACGTTTATATTAAAACGGACGGATCGAGCACCATCACTGCAGATTTGGATTACAACTCTCATAAAATTATCAACTTGGGTGAACCTACCAACGCACACGACGCTGCCACAAAATATTACGTGGACACGCATGCTTCAGGTGGTACTGGAACTGTAGTTGGAACTGCAGATTTGGATTTGAACTTTCACAAGGCAATCAATTTGAACGAACCGACCAATCTTCATGACGCCGCCACAAAAAATTATGTCGATGTGAGTTCGAGCCTGTGTGTTAAAACTGACGGATCCAGCACGATCACTGGAATCATCGACATGAACTCACACAAACTGATCAATGTGAGCGATCCTACCGCTTTAAAAGACGCAGCGACAAAAGGGTATGTAGACACCAAAGTCTCTTACAACACTATTTCATACACCGACATCAACATGACTTCTCACAAATTGACCAATTTGACTGAACCTACATCAGCTTCGGATTCAGCTACGAAAAATTACGTCGACACACATGCGTCAGGTGGAACGACTGTAGGTACAACAGATTTGGATTTGAACTCTCACAAATTGATCAACGTGACTGATCCAAGCAACTCACAAGATGGAGCTACAAAAAATTACGTGGACTTGTTGTTGCAAAAGTCGAGTTTGACCAGTGTCGTTCCAAGCTCTAGCTTTACCAGTTTGGGATTAAAGTCTCAGACCGTTGCAGCATTAACCACTTCTCCTGTGTTTGCGTTTTCCGGAAAATCAGGAGTGTTGAGAAGATTGTGGCTGGCTTTATACAGCACCTCTGGCACGAATATTCCTGGCCAAGTTTTCATTCGAATCTTCACAGACGGAGAGATCAATGTGGGAAATTATGTAGAAGTGACTGACGGAATTGGAGTGGATCAAACAGGTCTCGCCACTGATTTGCTTTTTTCTCCTTTGGGAGGAGCTTTTTACGCCAATTCTTTGCAAGGATGCAACATGTTTAACACCACTTCCTTGGGAGGATATTTCACGTTGGACATGCCTTTCAGAAACGACATCTCCATTCAACTGGTGAACAGAAATGCTATTGCCATCACTTACTGGATTCAACCGTTCATTTCCACTCTTGCTTCTATTCCTGCTTCCATCCCTCTTTACAAGCTGTACTGCAGAACGTTTCGATATTTGAGTACCACTTACGGCAGCGAATACGTTTTGATGAACACCAACGGAAAAGGAAATGGTGTGTCGTTGAAATACATCAGAGTGCACATCATCGGCGCTTCTGGAAACTGGTGGGAATCTAGAGTTAGAATGTACGATGGAAATTCACCTCCAGGTAACGGCACTGTACTCACTCCTTGGACTCCATACAACACCAACAATTACACGTATTTTCCAGGATATGACGGTGACAGCACATGCATCTTCTCCTCCTCTGGACTGGAAGATTTTTACTTGTCGTCGTGGAACGGATCAAATGTGACTTCATTCAACAACAAATCGACTGGACTTTTGTATCAATCCACTTCATCCATCGGTTCTACATCCACCATCTCCTTTTACAGAAATTTCGGAGAAGCTGACTCCATGCCCAGTGTCGCATCTGGTAGAAGACTCGTTGTCACGCTCAACTCTGGTGATGCTCAAGTCGGTCAATCCGGAAGCTTTTACCTTCTTCTAGGACAAGTCTATTATTATGCCTAAAAATTCGAAGAATTTCCATGGATTCAAAGGATCTAATGCACAGATGAAAAAAATTTTTTTGAAATGACTTAAATAAATTTCTTATTATATAAAAAATAACAATGAGTATGCCAGAACAAAATGAATGGTTAGAAGATTATGAAAGCGAAGATGATGTTAATGTTTTAGACGAAGCTAATATATTTAGTTGGTCTAGCTCAGAAGATGATAGTTCAGAAGAATCTGAAGATGATGATCCTGAAGATTTGCCTTACAATGAATCTGCGATGAATGATCCTGTATATTTAGATTACAATTCGATGAGTATTGAAGAACAAAATGAATATGATGATTATATATATAATGAATTGTTAGAAGATCTGCGTGATGAAAGCTATGAAACGGGAGCAAACAACTTCACCATTTACATCGAAGATGATGAAAGCGAATATGAGGAGGAGAAAAAAAATAGATTAAAGATTGAAGCGTTGATTAAAGGTTTTCAAAAGGATAAATATAGAGTGTGTGCTTCTGCTGCTTAAAGAATTAGAGAAACACGAAGAGAAAAATATAAACATCTTTTTCCATACTTGAAGAACAACTACAAAGAATAAATTAACTAAGACATTCACAACCTTTTTTCATAATGTCATCTCATTATGAAAATGCGCAAAAATGAAAATGAGCCAGAAATGCGCAAAGAAATAATTTTAGAACGGGAAAAAATATTCAGACAACACTTTACATTAAAAAACACGACGCCATCTTGCATTCCTTAAGTATGGAAAAGTATCAATGAGCCAGAACCCGCCTTTTATAGTAGTTATAAAGTAAATATTTACTTATATATTATAATTTTTAAATAATAACTAGATAACAAATTAAGATAAAAAAAAATTATTTTCCTCAAATATTTTCTTTAGAATATAAATTTGATAATTTGTTAAATTAAGACTTTCTTACAGCATAGGACTTGTTAGGTCACACCACGGTAATTTGCACATTTTCTACATTACAAAGTGGTGATTAATTTTCATCATTCTGTTGTACGTCATCAGATAAATATATGCTTTGACTTGTCTTAGATAGGACTCTTTTTCACAAATGATGATGTAGATGCAGGTATTCAAGATCATCTTTCCAAACTAAGTGATCGTCAACTTTTAAAACTGCTTTAAAATACTTGGATCAATGCACGATTCTATAAAGATTTTGTGAGAAGAAGCTGATAAAGTCACGTTTTAAAGATTCTGCTCTAAATAAGTAGTTGGGCCGTCAAATGCTATGGGCACAGCTAATCTTTGAACAATTTTTGTGTAGTCAACGATGTTAGTATCGAATGGAAACATTCTGGTCTTTTTAAAACAACTTTTGATATTATTTGCCATAGAAGGATCGATTATAAATGAATTTAAAGCTACTCGTACATTTTCTTTGTTTATTTCATGTTCTTGTTTATTTCCTGTCCTGTCCTTCCTTGTCAATGTGCTTTGTCGGTAAAAGGATTTCCACTTTGCTTTAATTGACCTAAAAACAGCTACATCGAGTGGCTGCAAGATCTGCATTTGGGAACAAAGCAACAAGAGTTGTTCCATGTTTAGAGCAAAACTCGCTAAGTTCGATACAAAAATTATCAAAACGTCCAGCTTGCCACGTACACAATCGTACTATTTATTTTATCTTATATAAGGTGATTGTGTACGTAGCAAGCAGGACGTTTTGATAATTTTTAAATAAATCTTAGCAATAGAAGCAATAAATCTTCATAATTCATAACATTAATAATGTATTGCGGTTTCTTTGTATTCAAATAGAAGTGCGGTGCCATGTTGTTCATACATAAAATACAAATGTAGAAACAAACAACTACTTGTCGTAAAATTTCTGTTGAATTTTGAAAACCTGCGATAAGTGTCGATTAACGGTAGATGTGGAAACGAACTCTAAGCTGGGTTTAGTTATTTCTTTATTCGTAACTTTCGTTCGCATGTCAATGCGGACCGAAAGTTCCCATATAACGCCCCTCAACTTTGGCATATATCACGGACGAATACATCATAACTAAGATTTGTTAATAAAAACAAAACAGTAAAAATGACGAATGTAGATGTAGACTACCTCAAGAGCTTTCCATATAAGTTACTTAACTAACTGCTCAAATGATTTTTCAAACCAAAACTTTTCTGGTATTATTTGGAATTTTTAAACTAAATATTATTAAGTTATGGGCAGATGATAGCAAAAAATGTTCTGGAATAGGTAGTGTATGGAATCCAAACACGTCAAGTTGTTATTGTGGAACTGGTATGTGGGGAAGTAGGTGTCAATATGGAAGGCGCAGGTTAATTTTATTCAATTATACTCATAAATGAGTTTTATAAAAATTACTAAAAATATACTCCTTTCTAACTTAAGCCTATTATCTATCTATATATGGGTACCTAAGTCAAATCTCTAAGAAATCACTGATATGAAAAGGAGTTATTATTGAACATATTTTTCAGAAGAGCTTATATGTACTTCAGTTCTTAAAAAATTTAGTCACTAAATTGTTAAAAAGTTTACAAATTTATGTTCATTATCAATTTATAGGAAACTATGTTGTAAATGATTTTTATAAAAAAACTTTTACTAGCATGATGCGTTTGTCCTAAACTGCTTACTTAGGGGTTAGGAAAATGTTGAAAGTAGCTTGGGATGACCTGAAATTGTATTAAGCTGTGAAAAACTTATAAATTCCTTTTTCTTAATTTAAACAAAAGAAGTAACAAATATTTAATAGCTTTAAATCTAATATTACCATCTAGTATACTAGTACTAAACCATAACAAGGCTTCTATTACATTCATCAAAGTTTGTTTTTCCTGCCATTTTAGATACTGCTATTAATGGAGGTTGTTTACTAATAGTTCCTCCTCATAATTTAAAGGTCCGATATTTCCAACCTATAGTAGAAATAGAATGGAAAAGTCACCAAACCAATAAAATTGTTTCTAGAAAAACTTTGACATATGTTACAGTAACTCTTGTGATTGTCAAACAGCAGCAAAATTTTGTTAAATTTTTTTCTAGTAATTGATCCTAATATCTACATCATCTTGTAGTTGCAGTTAGAATAGAAAGAATATTATTTCAAGCCCATGCAAAAATTAGAAACTTCATTCAAATGAAACCTGAAATCTTATTTGAAATTCAAATCAAGTCAGATTTACTATTTGATTTAGGCCAATTCTTTATTCTCAAAGCAGAATTGCATTTTTAGCCATATCAAAGTATTGGTATATGTAGCTTTGTTTCTTTTAAAGTTTTAAATTTTTATATAAATTAATTTAAGATTCACTTGAATCCAAAAAGTAGAAATTTGCAGGAATTTAAATCTTGTTTAATTTTTAAGAAACTTATTTTTGCCAAAAAAAACATGCAGAAGAATATACTGTAAAATATGTCAAGGTTATAGGTTACGTATATATGTGTATATATTATATAGGTTTTCAAGGGTCTTAGACCACTATTAATATTTTGAGTCAGTAATAGTTTGTTTTTAGGAGAATTTAAGAAATAAATAATAACAGCAGCTGAGAGCACATTAAAAAATTTGAAGAATTCGATTGATCATCCAGATTTTGATTTTGATAATTGTTTTGATAATTATTATGCTTCTGGTTGGACAGTAGTACGACCGAAAGCATAATTGTAGTTGACTCTGGTGATGGTGTTTCTCACACTGTCCCAATCTTTGAAGGTTGTGCACTTCCTCATGCCATCATTTGTTTAGATTTGGCTGGATGTGACTTCACTGACTATTTGATGAAAATTTTAACTGAATGTGGTTATTTATTCACCAACACTGCTATTATTGATAATTGATGATTGTCTTATCTGTTAAAATTTAATTAAGAAGATACTGTCTATTAAAAAAAAGACTGCTAATAAATCTCTAAATTTTTGAAAACATATTTATTAAGGGGGAAAAATTCAAATAAAAGAGAAAAGTTACTGTTCTAATTACAGGGTACCTTTTCAACATACCAGATACTCTTCAATCAATTCGAGTTTTTTCAACATGACAGCATGCTCAAGGTTGAAATTAGTATTTTAGAATTTATGAACTTGTACTCATTTTTTTCTAAATCTAATCTGTTCAAAAGCCTTTATAAGTTCAAGAAAATGAAGACAACTAAGATTCTAAAAAGTTCCCAATGTTGGACTATTTTATGGTTCCTAAGTTTGAGGGCAAAGGTAGAGCTCTGATATTTAGTACAGAGGGTTATGTAATTCAGATTTGAATTTTTCCTTAAGTTGAATTAACCTGTTATATTTTTTGTTACTGTTTTCATACACAATGTGTGAGAGTGTGTGTTTGTTACTATGTGTGTGAGTGAGTGAATGAGTGAGCAAATGAATGAGTGAGTGTGTTAATGTTTAGGGACAATAAGACTCTAATATAAAAAGTCAAAAGTTGTTTTTTGCATATGGTTATTCTATGATATAAGATAACCATAGGTACAAAATTTATATAAATATATAAAGTTATGCAAAATCTAGTAGATTGTAATATTGTATTATATTTAATTTGATAAATAATATATTTGTTATAAAGCTGGGAATTTTTATCATATTTATGAAAATTCTTCCTTTGTTTTACATTTTTAATGCCTATATTAGAAATATTTTTTCCTGCAAATTGCCACGGAAAGTAGTAGAATAAAAAGTAGTGAGATTGTTTCAATTCTTTATTCTGGTACTGATGTATGTAATCTTGAATCAACTTTTTGATTCCATTTTCTGCAGCACCATTCACAGTCATTGATCCATTGGTTAGGAATTGGTATCTAGAGCAATTATACATCTCCCTGAGTAAACTAAATGAAATTAAATTTTTCAATTCTGAAAATTTAAAAAAGTTAATCAACTTTTACCTGCAGTTAACTTGCATCTTTTCTGTCTTCCCTTCAGTTAGTCAGGTTTAGTTGCTAAAACATCACTCAACTTTTATTGGCGAATTAGGGATACTCTCAATGCTAAACTTTAGCAAGAAGTTTCCCAAGTTCTAATAATTCAGGTCTGAGGCATGAGAGCAGTACTAGGATTATCTTATCCCTCACATTCTCATCCTCCTCATCATCTACTAATTCAATAACTATAATTCTCAATAAATATAGTTAAATATAACAACAATAATTCTTTTCTAATTGGATGTTATGGTGTTCCATAGTCTTGTAATACAAAGTTCTTTAAAGAAATCTTGCATAATTTACTGCAATTTATGAAAGCTGAAGTTCTTCACAACCAACTAACTCACTTTCTGCAAAAGATTCATAATCACTCCTTGGGAACACCTTTGTGTACGTTATAACTACAAGATATTTCATTACTTTAAGTGCCTGTAAGCAGAAAAATTAAAAAAGCTGATAGAAGTTCTAAATATATAGTTCAACAGTTTTAAAGTTCAAAATATTTCAATAGTATTTTGTCTTCCAGGAATAACTCCTTGTGTGCAAGTTAAATATGTTGAGGTGCTTAAAATCAATGTTTGGCTTGATAATTGCAAGCATCTTTTGAATATTCCTTAGTTTTGTCTGTTTTCTTTCCAGAAAATGTTGAAGTAACAAAACTCCAAGAATTAAAAAAAAAAGAAAAATATTTTAAGTTCATGCATATTATCATTTTAAGTAAAAAGGAATATGAAAATTTAGCAAACTTAATATCGAGCATGTAGAAATGACCTCTGCATCTGAACCATTAGAGGATATGATAAGTACAGTCATTCTGTCCACATTTCTATTCTACTGAAATGAATACTCTAATATGATTTTATTGTCAAAATGTAGACAAATATATTTTCCCTTTGCTTCTGTAAAAAAGTCCTGATAAATCTTTTTTGCAGCCTCATTGATTACTATATTGCTTGGTATCTGCTGAAGAGAGTGAAAGACCAAAGTCTGAGATTTGTTGCAATCAATTGCAATCAATTGATAACATATGGTTGTAGCTGTATATGCCAAAATCTATATCCTATTCTATTTGCGGCAATAGCTGTTTCTTTCAGAATCTTTCTTGGAAGCATGACTTGAATAAAGTCTGAATATTGTTTGTGAGATTTTTATCTACCTAAATTGATACCAAAATATTTACCCTTACTGTATCCTTTAAATTGTCATTGTTTGATGTTTAAGAGTTTGTTGCAATATATTCAGACCAAGTGTTCTTTCTTCTTTTCAAGGATTTTAACTCCTTCTGCTGTCTCTTCAATGCTTTCATGCACTTCTTGTCCTTGCCACCCATAACAGCTTTTCTCTCCACTTATCTAAGGTTGATATATCAGCAAATCTCTCATCCTTTATATTTTTTTTATTACCTACATGCTAGAAAAACTCATTTTTCTAGCGTGTAGGTAATTAACACTTTAACCTTAAGTACTTCTCTGAAATAATAGAATTCTTCTTCCAGAGCTCCTTAATAGCAACACCAACACACTGGTTTCTACCATATACTTGACTGTTCATCATCTTAGAAGCAATGAAAAAAAAAACAATATTTTTCTTTGTGAAATTAGGCTTTTCTTTTGTATCTTGTATGTGGTTGCAGTTGCAGAAATCGTTTTTTTTTTTTATAGGTTTTTTGTTATGATGAAGAAAACAATATAAAAAATTAAAACTATCAACTTGTTTAGTGCAAAGTTGTTAAAATAGAATAATATATGGTTGTGTTGTTTCACTACCTCATATAATTAATATCTAAATTATTAATAATTTAATTTAAAAAAGTAGCCAATTGCTCATGCTAAGAAAAAAAGTTCTATGGCATTTTAAAATTGTATACAAATTCAAGTACGGATCTTAAAGAAGGCTTCTATAAAGTCTATAGAAATTCTATTGGATTTCTAAAGAACTTTTTTGTCTTGGATAGTTATGCTATTTTATGCTCTTGTAATGAACATCTGCTCAGTGATAATGTACTCCAGATTTTTATGTCAGAATGTCACTGTTTTAAATGTAAATTATTTCTGTTATTTCTTAAAATGGTTATTTATGTGTATTAGCAGGCATTAAAATGTAAAAATTTCACTAATTCTACTGTCTACACTAAAATAGAATATGGTTTTGGGAACAAACTAAATATCAGTATTAAGCTCCATTGTGTTTGCAAAGAATAACAATACATATTGTTGGCCTTACTTGCAATAGGTATAAAACAATACATATTGTTGGACTTACTTGCAGTAGGTATAAAACAATATATATTGTTGGCCTTGCAACTTTCAATAGGTATAATTCCAATATTTCCAAAAAATTTTTTTTGCATCATCTGGTGTATAATTTGTGCATGCAGTATTTATTGGTGAAAGCACTAGCTCCAAATAATTTCATTTTGAATTTATTGAAGATTATTTAGTGCTTTTACCAAAAGATGCATGCACAAATTAAATGCCAGAAAATTTGAAATTTTGGAGTTACATATACAAAACAACTTTTTTGGATTTTGAACTTTGAGGGGTAATTAAGGGATTGTGTGCATATATATATATATATATATATATATATATATATATATATATATATATATATATATATATATATATATATACATACATACATAGGCGCCGAGTTCACAGGGGCAGTGGCCCCACCAGAAGTTTATAGTAATAATATATAATCACGGATTATTATGGGGGCAAATAGATACTCTCGCCCTCATGATAATCTGTGATAATATATTACTAGTATAAATTTCCAGGGGGGCCACTGCCCCTGTTGCCCCGTGAACTCGGCAATGATGATCCCCTAATCCAATCCAAGGTTTAATCTTATGAGATAAATTTAGAAGATTTTTAATTTTTTTAGAATTACTGATCAGCATGGATTTCTTAAACTAGCAGCAGATGAGTATGAAAATGAATCAAAATACATATTTTTGGTAGACAGTGGAAGGTAATGTAATCTCTGACAAAAAAGTTTTTTCATCTTCTTGCTCTTGATCATTGAACTCCTGCCTTAAATTATGAAGTTCTTACTCTTTTCCTATATATCAAGAAATGACAAAAATAGTTTTTATAAATGTTTTTATAAATAATGAATACTGGTGAAAAACACATTTTTTTTGCTTTTGAAAATAAATAATTTGAATGAAAATTTGAAATTGATTTTTAAAGAGGTTTGAATGTTTGTTTTTTCTATTCTAAAAATGAAAAAACCGCAATAAAATTTTTATTTTAGAAATGATACTTCAATAAAATTTGTTTTGAATGAGTTTGCTACAGAGTGCATGTATGACAGTTTGTATATATTTGATGGCAGATCTGTTTATGCTCCACTGTTAGCATCTTTCAGGTATGATAAGTTTTCATAAGTTAATAGTTTCTCTCATAGGTTAATAGATTCTCTGGTTTCTGATAAGTCTTCATAAGTTAATAGTTAGATTAAAAAATTTGTATTAGAAAATTTTTAGAAATGAAAATCTTAATTGTGTAATCACAGAAAAACTTAATGTCTTATGAGCTTTTGTCGTTTTAAATAAGCAAGCATTAAAAACAGATCTTGTTTTTCCCAAGATGGTTGGAATGAACAGTTAATTTTACTAGCTAAACAGACATTTATCCTAAAGTCATGTGTTGATTAACATTATGTATTTGTGATTCTGTAAAATAACTGTTACTTGGAATATTAATAGAGAAGCTTTAGTAATTGTTAGTTGCTAGAATAGAATACATACATTTCTAATGCTGATATAAAAACCTTTGTTTGAATTGTTATCATCACATGTTGATATAGTAGAAATGTGTTCATCAGAGAATAGTTGTATGTTTATTAAATAATTCACCTATTATTAACTGCACAGAGTGGTTCTGTGGTTGATTTCAAACATGGTTGACTAATTCTCAGATTTGTAAAGAATGTTACTTACTCTATCCTTGTATAACGATGTTTAGAACCACTGCAGAAACTTACTGTATTTTGATAGATTTTGTGAAATGGGTCAAAACTTTGGTATTGTGGATAAAGTTTTGCTTTAGATTGAAGAATTTTATAAATATAGAATAAATTTTTGCTTTAGATTGAAGAATTTGAGTATTTTAAAATTGTGATTTTGTTAATTTTGGTAAAATTATTTGTCTAAAAGAGCTTAAAGTGTGAACTCATTTGTTACTGGCTCTAGTTTGTAATACAGCAGCCACTTCAGTATGAGTGCACTTCTACCTGTCCAGTCCCAAATGTCACTTTTACAAATCTTTAACTTTTATAGAAATAACTATTATTCCTAATTTTAGAAGTGACAAACTTCTAAAATTCAAAGTTTCATAGTTTTTCTGTTTATTATTGAGTTTTTAATCAATTATTTAACGATTCACTGTTTGTTTGTTTTGCAGCTAATAATGGACTCAACTACTGTATTATGTTGGAGAGTACACTTTTTTCTTTAGTGGTGTCATTAAATCAAGCAGAAATCCTTGTAGTCTTCAAAATGATGTAATCACAGTCAAGTCTACTTCTGGTGCAGCTCTTTTATATTTTTTTAGTGATAAACACATAACTGACTTTGGGTTTAATGTAACTTATCAGTAAGTGACTTATTTATTTTTCCTATCTTAAAACTCAGTGATTATTTTTGCTATTAAAAATGAATTAAACAATAAATGAAGATTAAAACAATTATTTTATTTTACTTATGATGCACATAATTACATGTACTACATTGTTAACAAAATAATTTAATTTGTATAAACTATAAATTTTCCCAAAAGCTGTTTGAACACTTAATCAATTTTCAATATTCTGCTTCTGCATGAAAAAGGTTTTTTGATTTTTTTTCCATAAGTTTAATTACCTTTTTCTGCCATATTTCCACAGAAAAAATGTATTGCAGGTTTACCTCAAGTTTTATGCAACAAGGTGATGCTTAGAGCTAAAAGTTACAAGTATAAGACTGTAAAGAACTTACTTTATTTCTGATCTTAAAATTAATAAGTCATCTTTAAAAAAAAAATCGTTTTGAGGCGATACTGTATAGCAATATGTGTTTATAGCAAGTAAAAATTAAGTAAAGTTTGAAATCTTGAATTAAATACCTTAACTATTTTATGTTTTTCTGAAAAATTTTGTTTTATACAAAATGCTCCACAGTGTTACCACAAAAAGTTGGTTCATTTTCAAACAGTTTGTGAGATTTTTATGCTTTAGACTCTGTAATTTTCCTCCATTGGTCACAAACTTTTTTATTACTGCACTCCTGGAACTAGCAGATACACCAAGTTGAACGCTGCCACAGATTGAGCAACCTCAGTGATATTTTGCATCAAGAAAAAGTAGATCTCACTGAGGTTTCTCAATGATATTCCTAACTTGATATTATATCAATGTGCATATAGTAGTGGTTCATTTTGCAAAATTTCCAAAAAAAAATTATTTAGAGATCAAGAAATTTTGATTGATTTTTAGGAAACAGCATTCTAGGCATGGAACTGAATTATGTAATTTTACATACTCATTTTGTAGTCAATAGATTTAATTATGTATTCAAACATTTGCACTGTTTTTTTAATTTCAACTTTCATTAATCTAAATTTGTATATCAGAACCTTACATTATTGCAAAATACACATCTGTAGTTTAACTTAATGCTTTAGTTATTTTCTTTTTTTTTTTTGAAGTAGTTTTAAAGTATGATCTTCAATTAGATTATTTTTTTTTTTTTTTTTTTTTTTTCTTGGAAAACATTAGTGATTTGGAAACTCTTTTATTTTAAGTTTTTAATTATCAAGGAAAAAAAAAAGTAACATGTTCTATTGATGCTTTTAATGTTAATTTGCTCGAAACATATTTTTTAAAATTTTGACTCAAGAAGTTTAAAAGTTGGAGGAATGCTAGAATCAAAGTTCACTAAAAAGTGGCATGTAAACCTCATGATTAGATTCTTTTACACTAGCTCAAAAGTTTAAAAACTTTTTCAGTGGTATGTTTACTCCATAAAAAGCAATAATTTGATGTGAAGATAAATAAGATTGTGATATTGTCAATCAAAGATGTATTATTTTAAAACATGCTTTTTGTTAACTTTATAATCTTCTTTGTTATACAGTAAACTCCCCATAACTCAAGCATCTAGAAACTCGAAGTATTTTCGAATCCTTATCAATACTTTTTCAAAAAAATCACTCAATAACTCGATTCTTCGATAACTCAAATATTCACTAACTGGAACTATTTTATCTTTCCCTGTGGCTGATATTCTGCCAATAACTTGGACTTTAAAGAAAAAAAAAATTTTATTGAAAGTTATTACTTTTCTTTCATTAAATTAAATTTTTTTTCCTGGTTAATGAAGCTGTGTATTTGCTTGAGCCCTCAAGTGAATTGCACAGTCAGGTTTTACAAATAAGTACAAGAAAGTTTACTTAAAACATGATGAAGATGTATTGTAATGTAAACACTATTTGAGTGTTTGCCTTTGATATTCATATTGAGCAGCAGGTTATAATATAAGTTATACAAATGACTTCTATTGTAGTAATTGGAATATTATAATTAAAGTTGTTGTGTTTACATTTTACAAAGGCTGTTGCTGCAAATACGAAACTTAACATAAAACCAATTAAAGAAAAGAATGCTGCAAGGGAAGATGCAACAGAACAAATCAAAATATAGGAAAATTAACATAATTACTATGCATAATGCTGCTTTAAAGGAAATTAAAAAAGGATTGTCAAAGTCTAAGGTTGCTATGAAATATGGCATTCCGAAGAATATGATGATAACTTGGATCAAAAATAAAGAAAAATTTTTTGAATCTTTGAAGATGCAAGAGATCAAATCAAAACATAAGAAAATTAACAAACAAACATTTGCAAATTTATCATCTCATTTTCAAATGGCTTTTAAAAATAAGGAGTGGAAATATAGTTTGTTAGCATACATTCTAAAAGCAAAGGCCAGAAAACTTGTTGAGAAGATCAATATCAAAGGATTTCAAGTGTCTGATGGTTGATTTGATCATTGGAAAAACAGGAATGTTTCTTTCAAGACAGTATCTGAAGATAGTAACTCTTCCACAACTGAACAATGGAAGGAATTAACTCTCCCTGTTATTTTTCCCAAGAATAAATTCGATGAAATTTATAATACAGATGAATTTTTGGTTGTTTTTTTGTATGCAAACTAATAATTCATTCAATCTTCTGAGGCTTGTATAGGGGAAAATAGTGAAATTTGTCTTACTGGAATGGCAGTAGCAAATGGAGCAGGTGATAAAATGTTTTTCATAGGTGAATCAAAATCCCCTTGCTGCTTTAAAGTAGTTAAACATTTACCTTTAAGCACATCTGGCAATTGATAGTATAAAATCTATAGAGCTCTTTTTTTTTTACCACTAAATACCACATCTAAACTCCTACCAATAAACCAGGGAGTTGTACAGAAGTTTGTTAAAGATCTTTGGCATTCCAAAGACTGGTTGTAGCTATTAATAAAGGAAAAAATCTTCCTATTTTTTCGAGTTTAGATGCAATGAAAATGCTTGATCTTGCATGGCAAAAAGTAAAAACTTTCACCATGATCAATTGTTTTGCAAAGCAGGAATTTGTGAAGATCAGCAGAAATCTGCCCAGTCAGACTTCTAATGATGACTTTAAAAATCTTCAAAATCAGATCAAATATCTTGATGACATTTACCCTCCATATACAACAGTTAAAGATTTCTGCAGATAAAAACTTAATGAGCATAGTACCTTTACTAACAGATGATAGAAGTATAGAATGTAGCATATATAGATGATGCTGATGACAAGGAAGAAAATGAAGATAAAACTATGACAGACCCAGTTTGCCCCAACAATTGCAATGCCTCCCAAAGTTAGTGACTTTTGGAAGGCATTGCAAGTGATGTATGACTATATGCCCTTCAGTCTTAGTGATGAAGATTTTTAATAAAAACCCAATGCACTCTCAATTTCAATTGATAGAGACATTACTTCATAACTGAGACAGTTGTATTAGAACATTTTTAAATTTATGATTTTTTATCATTACCTTTTAGATTGAATAGAAAAGAAAACTTTTATTAACTTAAATTACTTTCACTTATCTGTAAAAGTTCAAGTTATAGTATGTCCTGATAATTTGAACATTTGCCAACTTGCAAAGTTCAGTCAACTCATGATAACTCAAACAACTTAGGGACCAATTTTCTTGGTCCCTAAGTAGTTTGAGCTATCATGATTGACTGAATTTTGTTTTATTATGACTGATATTTTATGAACTTTAAGTATTTTTATTAGTAATTTTATAGCTTTTATAGTACCATCTGACTTAATACTTATAATAACCTATTCATGTTTTTTCAGAATAAGTTCCTGCAACCAAACCTTTTGTTCTAATAATGGATTATGTATAAATTCAAAAAACTGCACGTGTGATGCTTTTTGGACTGGAGAATTTTGTTCAGTGCGTACTGAACCTGCCTGCTGTTTATCTTTTAATTTGGTATCAAAAGAAAAAACTTGTGAATTATGCAGCGATGACTTGAAAACCTTTGCATGTGAGTTGGGAATTTATGTTTAAAGCAATTTTTCTTAACAACTATAAATTAAACTTTTATATTTTAAGTACTTTCGTGATAACTCCCAAAGTACATTGGATGTTCCAGTGATGTGAACTTTCAAGTGATGTGAGTTGTTGATGTCTGTGGGTTCAAAAACAGCAATAGTATCAGTAGCAAAAAGTTTTTTATTGCTGTAATCCTCTGGGCTCAGTGAGTGCATTTACTTAAATATTGAGTTAACAACCAATGTACATCAAGGATTGATATTAGTAAGGGACAATCGTGTGATAAAAATTCTTGTACTCCCTAAAGGTTGTTGTAGTTCAAGTACAGGAGAGCAGGCAACGAAAGCACTAATATCAAGCAAGTTGGCATATTTGGTCCATGATGGGCTATAAAAGCACTCATTGCTCTTTTGCTGTCTGCTCAATATCATAAAAATTTCACTGCACTAGAAGCATTGTGCAGTTCCAGTTAACAACTTGAAACCATTTACACGTGGTTGCTTTGTAAAATAAAAAGATTATTTGTTATCACAGTTTTAGTTTTTTTAATAATTTACATTTTGCTTTCTATTAAATTATTTATCTACATCGAATTAAAATGTAAAAAATCTTTAACATTTTAGTAACTGCAAGAGCTTCTCATGCCATGGCTATTATTGATTCAAGTTTATTCATTTATGGTGGATATTCATTTAACAACAAAAAGTTAGATAAATTAATTAAGTAAGTGCAAAAATATTTTCTTTTATTTATTAGAAGTAATATTAGGAAAAATGTGTAAATAATGCTTTCCTAATAGAAGGAATACACAATTATAAATAATTATAAATAATAAGATATAAATACTTTGAATAGTAGAGAGAGAAAAAACAATTATATATATTTTTTTAATAGATATGATCTGATAACATATAGTTTTAAGGAGTATGAGACAGGTTTGCCAAGCAGATATGATCATTCAATGGTTGCTTATGGTGTATGTTATTATCATATAAAAAAACTCTTGTGTGTGTGTTTTTCAGTTTATTGTAAAAATGTTTTGCTTTGCTTTTTTTGCTTTTTTTTTTTGAAATTTTAAAGCTTTTTAAATTCTTACTTTCTGCAGGAAAAGTTTTGTAAAAGATTAAAAATTGTTTTTATTCTAGGACAAACTCATTGTTTTTGGAGGTATTAGTTTGGGCAAAGTTACAAATGAAATATTAAAATATGAGAGTGTTACAAACTCATGGAGTGTACTGAATTGTGCTGGAGATACTCCTATTGCAGTTTATGGCCATGCCTCTGTTGTTGTCAATGGCATTATGTATACATTCTTTGGATACAATGACATATACTTTGTTCATCATGTACAAACTTTAGATTTAAGTTAGTCTTTATTTATTTTTAAATTATTTTTTCTAACTTTTAAATAGTTTGAAAACAAAGCTGTTAAACCAATACCTAGAATTGTTCCCTAATAAAGTTTAAATGTTATCTTTTAATAAGTTGTTTTTTTTTAGCTACTAACACATGGTCATTAGTCAAAACTAGTGGAGATAATGTTTCTGGTTCTTACAAACATTCTGCCTCATATGATGTAAAAACTGATGTTGTCTTTATATATGGTGGATTTAAAAAAGACAAAAAGGCTACTTCTCAACTTCTCTTGTTTCACGTTTCCTCAAGAAAATGGTAAAAAGCATGATTTAATGATGCACTGTTAGAAACAAAAAATTTTCATTATTAAAGTAACAAAAGATATATATATATATATATTTTTTATCCCTCAAACTCTATAAATTGATTTTTTTTATAGAAAAGATGTTTGAGAAAATTTTTTTAAGGTAATAAGTTTTATACAGGACTAAGGGATTAAGTTCGAAAGTACCACTTATGTTGCATGCATCAGCAATTATTGGTCGGAATTTGATAATATTTGGAGGAAGTGCTAACAACACTACAGATGAAGAAAATACTTTGAGTGAATGTCACTCAAAAGATGTTCTTGTTTACAACATCGGTGTGTTTTTTGTTGTTTTTTTTGTGTGGCTTCTAGGTTTCTTTTTAGTTGTTGTTTTTTTTTTTTAATTTAAACGTTTTTGTAAATGTTGTTAAAAATTTTTTAGCATAAAAATTTGAACTTGGTAAACAATCTATTGATAATGCTACAAAAAATGACATTTTGAACATTTTTTCTGGACTTTTTTTTTTTTTTTACTTTAAAAATTGTCCTTCAATTGAAGTTTTTAAATATCAAACCAAAAGTAAAAGGTTTCTTCAATATTTAATCAATGTAGCTACTATCAGCTACAATCGCAGCGCCTTTCCTGAGCCAGAATTTGAGCAGACAATTTTGACACAGTTTGAGCACAGTTTGCTCTGGGATTTCAAGCCACTTCTTGTTGATGGCGGCCTTGAGAGAGTGAATGTTAGGATAATGACAATCATAGGCACTGCCCTTTGATGGCGTCAAGGACTTCTTTAGCAATCTTCTTGTGATGAAACAGTGAAATATTTTTTGTCTGAGAAAAACAATATTTTTCTTTCTTCAACATTTAAATAGAGCTTTTTTTTGAAACATTTGAGATGCATTTTTGAACATATGATGATTTCAGATGATTTTGGAACATTTGAGAACATTTGATGATTTTTTTTTTTGGAACATTTGAGATGCATTTGAGAATATTTGATGATTTAAGATGATTTTGGAACATTTGAGAATATTTGATGATTTTTTTGGAACATTTAAGATCCATTTGAGATTTTTGAGAACATTTGAGAACAGTCTGAGATTCTTTAAACAGTTTACAAAACAAAACAATTGTCAATTTTTGAGACACTCTCAAAACAAAACAATTGTCAATTTTTGAGACACTCTCTGTAGTATAAATTAAGTTATTTAGGATACATCATTAGTTAACTGGTCATTACTTTCTTTATTTTTGGAGGGCTGTTTTATTGTTAAAACATTTTAATCATAAAATACAAAAGTAATATTTAGTCTACTAAATGATGTTTGTTAAGAATAATTATTGGAAAAGTTGAATCGTTTTTTAGATTATTTTTTGTGTAATATTATTTTCTAAAAAAAAAAATTAATAACTAGAAACGCTTTTTTTCATAAAATATTGAATATATGATTATGATTGAAATATAAAAGTTGTAAGATTAGATGATTTAGTTCAAAATAACTTGAGGTAACATGCCTTAGAAAGCTTAAGAAAAATCTCAATTTAGATTTTAAACTTAGATTGCAGATCTTGGTCATATGATGAGAATCTCTTACATTCAAAAGGAAGATATGGTCATGGGGTTATCACTTACAACAAGTATATATTCCTACATACTTTAAATTTTTGATAATATGCAACTGGCTGTAATGTTGTTCACAATATTTATGTTTCATATGTTTATATATTTGTTTCAGATGTCTTTATGTTGTTGGTGGTTTTAATGGAATCTTTTTAGGGGACCTCTTCAAGATTACAATAAAAGGTTTTTATTGTTATTTTTTTCCCAAGCTTTTATTTCAAAAGTTTATTTAAAATTCTGTTTAAAAAAAAATTCAAAAGTGTTATTTAGAGAAAAGAATATTTGTTGCAAAAAGATTTTTTCATCAAAGTCTTTTATGTCTTAATAATCTCCAGGAAAAAAAAATTTTTTTTGAAGAAAAAATTTAAAGTTGGATTATGAAAAGAGTTTTCTTAAAAGAAAACTCTTCATAGTGCAATAATTTATTTAAATACAATGGTCGACACGATTTTTGAGTCTGGTTTCTGCATAACTGATTGTAATTTTTTCCATGTTGCTAATTGAAAAAAAAATGTTTCCCCACAAAAAGTTTGCTTTTGTATCAGAATGAAATTTAAAATATTTGAAAGTTTTCCCTTTTTTTTTAAACTCTATTATTATCTTTAGAAATGATTTTTTTAAATTTATTTCTGTGATTGTATGGCCTTTCTTGTATTGTGGTATATGCACCTCACAGAATATTCTGCAACACATGAGTTTCTTCTGCAATACATGAGTTCTTCTACAACACATGAGTTTAAAGTAATTTCTTGCTCTTTCTAAAAAATCCATGATCCACTACTTTAAGGTTGTCACAGGCTTGTCATTCATGAGTGTTGAGCAGCTGAAAAATTTTTCTTCCTGGCCATTATTTTTTTATTTTTGGACAAAAGTACTTTTTTTACTTTAAAATTCTTAAATAACTTAAAAGTTCTTAAAATATTGAAAAACTTCAGAATCTTGACAAAGAGTTTTGATAAATTGCTTCATAAGATATACATTAATTATTCCATTGCATATAAAATTATGCAATTGAGTCATTAGTATGTGTTTATGCCCCACAATTGTTTTATTTGACATTATGGTTTCCTATCTTAAACTCAGTCTTGCTTAATTAGCTGTGTCTGCTCTACTGTCCCATACGTTGCTATGGCAGCAAGAATGCTTAGTATAAGAATGAGCCAAACAAAAAAATTTACTTTGATTGTAAATAAGGACAATTGAAGTAGATTTTTTGTTTGACTCATTCTCATCACTCATGACTCATAAAGCTAGTCGAAAAGAAAGCAAATAATCAAAATAAGAGATAACATTTGCCATAACAAATATTTTATCTCTTGTTTTAATAATTTCCTAACAAAAGCAGCAGAATGAGTCTACCTCCTGTTTACAACTTCTTAATGTCATATTTAGACCTTCCTTTATTCTTGGAAATTTTTTATACTTTATAAGTTTGAATTAAACATAATTGTTACTCAATATAAGTTACAGTTACAGTAAAAAAATTTTGTGCATCAATACAAAATTATACTTAACAATTATGATCAAATATATATATATATATATATATATATATATATATATATATATATATATATATATATATATATATATATATATATATATATATATATATATATATATATATATATATATATATATATATATATATATAACTGTATAAGGTAATGAAGCAAAGTTTTTTTTTAAAAAAAAATCAAAAGTTCCAGTTATTTTTTGATGAGAAAAATAAATAAAAAGTAATCATTAAAATAAAGACTGAAATAATATGTTTTTTTGTTTACTTTGTTTTTTTATTGTTTTTTAATTCAAATTGAAATTTAGAGAAGTACTTTATATTATTTCATGTTTTTGATTTTTTTAATTTGTAGGAGATTGCTCTCAGTATACCAATTTAGATAAGTGCCTTTCAGCACCTCTTATTGCTGGATGTGTGTGGACAAATGATGGTGTGTGCAGTGAAGCAAATCATTTTCTTCCTGAAAGTTCAATTAAGAGGCCAGTATGTACAGGTATGCAGTTGCACTTGACAGCAATCACTACTTTGATGATCATGACCTGAATTATGTAAAAAATATCTCTGTTTAAACTGCTGTTAAAAAATATCTCTGTTTGAACCTCCAGACAGGTTAACCTAAAGTAATTTTTAAGAAGCTGCCAAACTTGATTGTTATAATTTCTTTTGATATATACACACAAACCATTTTTGTTTTCTAGATAATACATTTTTTAGATATATGTTCAACTATGGCTGACTGTGTATCTTGCACAACTTTGGGATGCAGTTGGAATAAGGAGAATTCTTTATGCATTCAAATCCCATCATCCAATGTATGTGTCAAAATGAAATAAGTTAAAGTTCATTATAAAACTTCATAAAAATTAAAAATATTTTCTTCGCTCAAGAGTTTTTCTTCTTAAAAGTTTTGATTATCAGATTTCCACAATATTGGGATATTCATTTAATAATGGAAAAACGTTTTTGTTGTAGAACCTTCCTTGTGTCATTTTTATACTTCAATAATCCAAATGTTTTCAAGAGAAATTTCTTGTTCCTTTTACTGTTTTGGTGTTTCATCATATAGCTTTTTGAGTATTGAATGTTACCGATTCAAAATGATCTTATTGATTCTAGCTGTTAAAAGTAAATTTTTGTACATTTTAACTTTTATTTCTTATCAAAGCTTTCGTCAGTGATTGTTTCAACTGAAAAATGTGATTTGAAAGCTGCTTGCTCAAAGTTTAATGATTGCAATGAGTGCAATGAAAATTCATACTGCACATGGAGTGATCAAAATAGTTGCATCGAAAAAAATGCTGATTCAGGTTGTTTTTTTTTTCTTCCGCCAAATGTAATTGAGTTTGCTGATTTATTTAATTTTTTTTTATTTTGTATGCTTTACTGTTTGTAATGGTCAAAGTACTTTGTTACAGTGAATGTGGAGTGCTTTCAATTGGCTAAAGATCATAATTGTAAAGATATAAAAGATTGTAAGAATTGCACAAACACCAAACCAATGTGCATTTGGTGTGAATCTCAACAACAGTGTGTCAATTCTAAAACTTATCCTTTAAGTTTTCCTTATGGACAATGTCAAGAGTGGATTTCTGACAGATGTGAAAGTACGTTTAATTTTTTATTTATTAAGTAATTAATTTTGTTTTGTTAAGTAATTTTTTTTTGTAAACAAAGTAATGAATTTAGTTTAAACATTAAAAAGCATGATGTTAATTATATTAACAATAGTATGTATGTAAAATATTAGCAAAGTTTCCTTGCTTTGAATGCTAAAAAGCAGAAATTTTTAAATACTGGTTGTCTTCCATTACAAAATTTTACGGGCAAACATTTTAAATAACTGTCCAGCCTTAATTATGTTTAAAAAATTTTTAAAAAGCTGCTAATAATGCTGCAGTTTTTCAACAGAATACAACCAATATATTCAAGGATAGATTTAAGATGGTTAAAGGTTTTAAGAAAAAAAATCTAGTTTAAAAATTACTAAGTTAGCAGCTGAGAGTGAAGTTTTTGTGAATATTGTTTTGTATTATCTTTAGCAGTTGGTCAACTTCTTAAAGATATATATCAGTTTCAAATTTAGTTTTTTTTCTTTTAAAGATGTAAAATGTGAGTTGCAAGTGACATGTCAAAAATGTTTTCAATTACCTGGATGTGGCTGGTGTGACGATGGAAGTGGTACAGGGTTAGGTTGGTGCAGCACAGGTACTGATGATGGACCCTTTGATAATACTTGTAAAAAGAAAAGTTGGTACTTTACTAATTGTCCAGGTAGGTGGAATCACACAAAAAAAGACACTCAAAATTGACCCATGATGGCATAGGTCAATAAGTGTTCTTTATATATTAAAACTTTTTATATATTAAATTATATTTTATATATAAATAATTATTATGTTTGTATATAAAAAAATTATTATTTATATACTAAAATATAATCTATATTTGTATGTAAAAATAGAATCTAGATTTATTTATTAATCTTTTTTTCTTTTTAAATTTTGTTTTCTTTTAAAAGTAAAAACTTTTATTTTTTTTATGTCTTTTTTAGTTTTGCATATTATAGTTAATATTATAATAGAATATTTTTTTAGCTTGTAACTGTCATGGCCATAGTAAATGTTCAAATATATCAAATATTTGTGAAGATTGTGCTGATTTTACTGAAGGTGAAAATTTATATCTTTTAAGTAGATTTATTGCTTTTAATTAAATTTATTTTTTTTAATTTTTTGTACTTCGAATTTTATAAAGAGTTTCCACCTTTAAAATTTCTTCTTTTTGCTATACATTGCAGGTATAAATTGTGAAAAATGCAAGTTTGGTTTTTTTGGTAATCCAGAAAATAATAATAGTTGCAAAGGTAAAGAGGTTTTGTTTATCACTCTTTTTAGTCAATTTTTAATTTCATGAGTCATTTTTAACCTTGTGTCATTTTTAACTTCATAAATCTTTTTTTTTTTTTTCAATCAAGTTATACTCAGTGATGACAAATTGCTTTGAGCATTGATAGTTTTTTAAATGTGTTTAATTCATGTTTTTTTAATGTTGAAGCATGTAACTGCAATGGTCATATGCTAGATTGCAAAGCTGATGGAATATGTTTGTGTGATTTAAAAGGTGCTATAGGAAATCAATGTGAAAGGTTATTATTGTTATTTGTTAATTTTTCTTGTTATTCTTGTTTATATTTATATTTGTTAATGTTCTTTTTGATTATTTTTTTTATATATAAAAAGTAATCCAGTTGCATTCTCTTGGTAACTTGTTATTTTCTCATAGCAGAAAAAATCCAATCATTAACATTATTATTTTTTTTAATCAAATAACATTATTATTTTGATGAATTATTATCATTAATTAGAATCATTAACATTATTATTTTGATGAATTATTATCATTAATTAGAATCATTAACATTATTATTTTGATGAATTATTATCATTAATTAGAATCATTAACATTATTATTTTGATGAATTATTATCATTAATTAGAATCATTAACATTATTATTTTGATGAATTATTATCATTAATTAGAATCATTAACATTATTATTTTGATGAATTATTATCATTAATTAGAATAATTAACATTATTATTTTGATGAATTGCCAATATTTTATTTCTTAGATGTGACATATCAAAAGAGTTTCTTGGCAATGCAACCAATGGTGGCTTTTGCTACAGTGAGTGATGATCTGATTTTAAAAACATTTTATTGCAATTTAGCTTGCTTTTCATTATTAATGTTTTTGTTTTATTCTTTTTTTTTAATTGTCACTGAAATTAAATGTTACAAGTATTTCCTATTTTAGCCTATCTAGAAATGGGTCTAATTCGGTATTCTCATAATATATCAGGGTATACAGTTATAGCATTTGCTGTAACTCTTAAGGTAATGATTTTAAACTAATAGTTGATTTACTTCATTACCTTACCATTTTACAATCAAGTTGGTTTTATTTGATTTGTTGCTAAGTTTTAACTTTTATTTAACAGTTGTTTTTTTTATATCTGCGTTTTATCTTGTTTTGGTAATATATTTTTTGTATGTTTATGTTATTAGGTTTGTTTTTTTCACTTTTGTTATGGATCACTAATAAGTATTCTTATAAGCTTCTTGTTTTAAAAAAAAAAAAAAAAAAAAACAAGACATAAATCTATTCTTTGTTTTTTTTATAAATTTTTTTAGGAGGATAGTGATGTAAAAATAGAGATAAAACAAACGAACGGAAGTTTTGCATTACTCAACTTTTCAATATTTTATAGTAAGTATGATATGCTAAAAAAAATTAATATGGGGGGGGGGGGGGGAAGTGGGGAGTCATCATTGTGTTTAAAGATTTAGGTAATTGCTATTGTCATTAAAAGAAAAAATATTGTGTGTACATGTGTGTTTGAGGTAAGTGCATGTGTGTGTTTGAGGGAATATTTTGTTTATATTAAAAGCTGTTTTTGTTTTAGAAAAGTTTATGTATTTATGCCATATGCAATTTAAAAATAGAGACCTCTCTATTTTATGGTCAAACACTAAATAAAACTCAGAAACTTCTTAGAAAAAAAAGTTATCACAAGTTGATGGGGAAGAACAGGGATTGTCAGTTTTTCTGTAATATAAAGAATATATTGGTTAAAGTATTATTTTCTTTCCGTTGAGAATCATTAATTGGAAAAATCTTATCACTGGATTATTCTTTAAAAGTCTGTGACTTTTTTATGCTATTCTTTTTTTAATTGTGTCAAGATCTTTTTGCTTCATTAAAGCCTCTTCACTAAAGCTCTGAAGATTTTCTGAGAAGAAGTGTTTGTTAAGTATCAGTGTTTGGTTTTTCCATTTATAACAAAAAATTTAAAAAAAAATAAAGCACAAATTTCTATATCAGGCCAGGACAAAAATTTCTTCAGAAATCCTATAGAGTTTCTATAACTTTTAGGATTCTGTGGATGTCTTACAAAACTTCTTTAAGATTTATACAATTTGAATGTGCTTTTAAAATGTTTTTTCCTGGGAGTTTTTTTTTTAAGATAAAACTAAACTCTCTGAAGTTTATTAACATAGAACTTTTTATGCATTTAAAACAGCAGAGTATTTAGTGTGAGATATTTATATTGACATATTTTTTTTGTTTTTGAAAATCAGTTCTGTGTAATGTCTTGAAGGGTTGAAACAAAATAATAGAGAGTATGTGAGTTATCCCAAACTTTTTTATGTTATATTTTTAACTTTATATATCTGAATATGTAAGTTTTTTTAGGTTTGATTTATTTCAAATGACAGATATAGAAGTTTTTAATTTATTCATTTTTTTTTTTTTTTTTTTTTGGTTGTTAAAAGCAAAACTAAAGTCTTTCTTTTTCTGCCTAAAAATTTTACCCCAGTCTTTTGATTTTAAAATAACGTTCTAAACTGTAAATTCATATGCATTAAGATCATCAGTCACACCCATCACAGTACTTCTTGTTGTATTCCCTTGATGTAAGCCTTGATGTTGGTAATGTGTTTGTGATGGTAACAGTTAGATTCTTCAGTACTGGGCCTTAATTGACAAGTCCGGAATCTTTTAATCTGTTTTTTACTCTGGAAATAAGTCCTAAATCATTTAATCTGTTTTTTACTCTGGAAAAAAAACTTTTTTAGTTCTGCTGATGTCATTTTAAAAAAATGGAAGTATTTAAATATAAGACAAAATAACTGAAATAAATTAACTCAACCTAAAAAAGTCTTAATCATCAATTCGTAAAAAAACAAGAAAAAATTCATCTATATTGTTGTTCATCTATATACGTTTAAATTTTAATTTAAAGGTGATCAAACATCACTCATTATTGCTGAAAAATATCAAGTTGGTTATTATTTAAACACAATAAAAAAAGAACTTTTTATCAATAATGGTGAAGCAAGAATGGTTCTTTATGGCTGGAAGAAGAAAGATTACTTCGCATTTGATGTAAAGTTATATTTATTTTTTTAATGTGCTTTTCTGATCCAAAAAGTTTGTTTGAAAGCTTTGATTTAAACAATAAGGTCAATAAAACAAGAATGTAGAGAAATGATGTTAACGTTTGTTGTTTTTTTTTGTAGATATCAGCAGTGCCTCCTCCCCAAGTATTTGACTTGGTGTATTTTCTAATAATGTTTATGGTGTAAGTTAATTTTTGCTTAAATAGAAATAATTTATCTTAAGAGATAAATTATGCTTAAGAAGAAATAAATTATCTTTCAATTTCTGTGCTATTTTCATTGAATTTCTTGTTCATAGTTGCTTCTGCTCACTGGTCATAATTTTAATCATATTGTGGAAAGTAAAACAGCGTTATGATATCTACCTTAGAAATCGGGTGAGTCTTCTCTACTTTTTTAAATTTGTTGTGAGCAGAATAGATATGTTGAGCTTATTACCAGGTTTCAGTGTTATAATACAGAAATTTTGATTTAAAAACACGTAAAACTCAAGTTTACAAAAATACTTCTCTATGTTAATTAATAATTGTTTGGTTTGCAGTTCATAGGAATAATTATGTAATATTAAAATAGTAATCAACATACTTTTGCAGCAACAACAGCAAGAGCACAAAGTCCGGATTAATCGTCCTTTTAAATCAATGTCAATTGTCCTGCCTCAAAATAGATGTATGCAACGAGTAAGAAAACATCATCTCGTGTTTTTATTTTGTTTTTTTGGTGTTAGTTTTTTGTTTTGTTGGCGATGATGAAATAAATTTTTTTTATCAACTTAAAGGAGTTTTCTTATGTGGCATTTGAACCATTTGCAAATCAACTTTATGGCGTCGCATCTGTTCTCGTACAACTTCCACGTGGTGATAACAGTTTTACACCAAGAGGACAGTGCGGTCTTTGTATAGGTAGTACAGTTACATTTCTGCCACATCGTTGGTCTTTATCACAAATTCATCAAAAGTACAGCCAGAGCCAAAAAATGAAGAGCACTGAATCACCGGTTTAATACTCGTCTATATTCTTTAGAAAGACTCTTCGTGGTTTCACATGATTAAAGAACCTCTAGATTTTTATGTCAAAAAAAAACAAAGGTGAAGTATTAGCGAATAGTTCCTGTTGTTGTAAGGTGTATTTGCATTCAAAAACACCTTACAACACAAATTAATGGTATGAGGTTAGCATAACAGGATTAAAAATGAAACTTGAACTTTATTAAAAGAACATCTAGGATCTTTAAAGGATGGCTATTAGAATAAGAAAAATATTTAAATGATCTGTCAATTTTTTATTGTTTTTTTATTATTTTTTTTTTTTTGTGTTCTTTTTTTATGTAAAAAAAAACGATGAATTTTTAACTTCAATTCACATGTTGTATATATGATGGTGGCATAACTTATATTAATAATTTTATATTTCCTTTTTCATGACTGTCATTGAGTATTTTTATCATTTCTGTAATATGAAGTGATATTATGATACGAATGTGAGGCATTTTTAAACGACGCTCATCGGATTCTAGCATTTTTGCGCTAAAGTCTTCCATTTTATACTTTAATAAAAAAAAATTTTTTTAATCAAGTAGAAATTTTTTTATAATATGCTGTAATTAAACTGGATAACAACTTTAAACAGAGCTGTAGTTTTTTTTTTTTTTTTTTAATGATAATGTTCACAGTTCTTATTGAGATACGCCTCAGTGATTTCTCACTTAAAGTTTGTAGATTTTTGTTGATAACTAAATAATGGTGTTTGTTTACATGAACAATTAATGCAAGTTTTCGATTTTTAAATAATGAGGTAAAACTTCTTTTTTTTTTTTTCTTTTATAAAATGATTTTTGTAAGCATTTTTAAGCCATGGTTGAATGCTCTAAAATAAAGTTATAAAATATTGAGGGGAATGTGAACGATTTTTCTTTTTTTCCTTGTCTTTTTACGAAATGATTTTTAAAAATTTCTTGTACAAATTTTTTTTACTAACAAAAATGTTTGTAACATTGAACTTATTCAAATCTTTTTATTAAGGTTTATTTATTATTATGATGATGTTTTTTTTTTTTGTTTTTTTTTTTTGTATTTTCTATTATTATTGATATGTATTTTAAAACTTTGTGAGTGTGTATGTGTGCAAATAAACGACTTCTTTTTACAATCAAGTTTACGATTTTTTGACTTTTTTTTTTTTTGTATTTTCAAGAAATAGCTTTTAGAAAAACTTCTTTTTAAGGCTCTTTATTTATTTTTCGAAAATATTTGCAAATTTAGATTTTAAGAGATTTATCATCAGACTTCAGCCGTCTTCACCGATCTTTTGAAACCGTTTTGTATAGATTTTAATCTCTAAATATTTTTTATATTTATATTATAACTGGGTAATAAAGACTGTACAGTCTATTTGTTAAATTGCGTAAGAGTTATAAAACGTTTTAATTTAAAGTTTATGTGATTTTTTCTGCATTTTAATGTAATCTGCATCGTAATGTAGCCAGTGAAATCAAAATGTAGCCAGTGAATTCAAAATTGTAGTGAAATTTACCCTTTCTTTTTACTATGAACTGAAATGTAAACACCCAACTATTTTAAATTTCTCATAACAGTTAATATGTCAGTAGAGAACTCAAAAATAAAAAGTTTTCCAGCTGGGCCTGAAACTTCAACACATGATGTCGCTTCACAAGAACATTCTTTTCTCCAGGATCAAAATCACGTGATAGAAGCTGAAGATAGGTTGCTCAAACTTCTTTCTGATTTTAAAAGCGGAAAGCTTAACGCTTTTGGTTAGTTTTGATTGATGTTTTTGAACCTTCCTTTTTGTGTGAGTACGGATTAAAAGGTATTTATATGATCAAGATAGCATTATTCCTCATAATATAGATTGCTGCATAAATCTTTTTCCAGATGAATACTGCAGTCTTGAAAAGATGAACCATATTAAAACCTTGCAAGAAAAGCTCGCTCGTCTTCATTTTGAACTGGAAGATGAAGACATAAACAAGTGAATTTTTTTTTTGATTTTTTTCTTTTTGTTTTTTGGAAACAGAAAGATATTTCCGTATTTATTAATTATGTAAAAATCTTACTGTATGTATGTATATATGTATGTAAAAATCTTATTGATACTTGACGATAGACTTTTCTTCAGAATAGTATTATCTGAAGATGAGCGGTCAAAACGTAATCAAGAAATGATGGATAAGTTAATGTCAAATGTAAGGATCAGAAATATTTTAATTTTTTATAATTTGTATAATTAAATATAGTAATATCTACTAATGTCTAAGTGGATACATTTCCACTAATGCATAGGCTCTTTTTTCCACTAATGTATAGGCTCACGCCATTAATGCATAGGCTCTGCTTCTGTCACTATTTGATCAGTTTGTTCGAAGCAATAAGATCTTTCTGTAACCGGAATAATTATATTTTTTTTAACTTGAAAACCTACTCGGAGTCAAGCGAGCGCTTTCACGAAGCCATACTGTAAGGGCACTGTAAGGGCGGTGTAAGACCAATATAAGGGTGCACTATAACAAGAATATAATGGGGCGTTTAGGTCCTGATCTTGAAATTGATAGAAATTTGTCGTAAATCTCAAAAAAATATTGACAAATTGACTACACTCTAAATACATTTTTAGTTTCGATTTGTTACTATTTTTTTGCTTTATGAAACAAAAAAGATTAACCTGCTTTCCCATTGGAATCACGTAATTTATAAATTCTTACTGCAGATTGGGAGGAATGTTTTTTTAAAGTTTTCTTTATTAATTTGTGATAGCCAATTATAAAATGCAAAAACATATTTTTTCCGTGCAAATATGCTTGCTTTAATCACAGCTTTGATGTTTGTTAAAAATGTTAAGTTTTTTGCAAAAATTACAGATTTGTTTTTGAGGTTTGTTTTATTTTTTTTAATATTTAGATGGAGACACTTTGTTCTTCTATGTATCTTTTCAAAAATTTCCAGGAGTTCATTTCGTTATTTTATTTCTTTTCTCAGTACAACTAATAATTTTTTTTTTTTAATTTCAAGCGAGAGAAAAATAGGCGCTATTTCATTAAGTATTGCAACTTTTAATAAGTTCACTTAAAATTCTTTTTAACATAGAAATTTAAAAAAAAAATCTTTCATTTGTATAATATAACTTTATAGGAAAAAATATTGCATTTCTACAGCGATTTCTGTTCGCTTGTTGACATCAACTGTTTGCGTAAAGTTGCGTAACCAAACATTCTTAACTCAGACTTTAGACAAAGTTTACACACAATTCATCCACAATAATAGATGAATTGCGGAAAAGGGAGGGGCTATGACTATTGGTTCCGAACATTTTTACTAAGATGTATTGACGTCTGCTGAAAAAGACAATCGCTGATTGAAGAGAGAACATATTGTTTATATATATTGTTTCTATGGTGTTTTTTTTTTGTTTGCTTTTGTTATGGTTTAATTTTTGCTTCGTCTGCTCGAACCAGTTCGTAGTAACGTAATCCTGAAGTTTACGTGGACCTTTTCTTTTTTTTTTCCCGCATTAAGATCACGTCGATAAAACATCAAATAAATGGTGCGTATGTTAATATTATTTGTTGTTTTTTTTTTTTTTTTTTAACATACATATTAAAATCATATTAAAAAATTCGACTCCAAAAAATGGGTTCATTAAACAAAGTTCACTTCGCGTTTTTTTTTTTAATTTTCTTTTTTAAACTTAACCAATAAAAGTCTGAAAATATCAATAATTGTAAATATACATGGACTCACGAAAGGTTTTATAAAATAATTTTTATTTAAACATAATTTAAAAGAAAATTTATATGTTACATGTGTGAAAATAACTTATTGGTTTATTCGTAAGCAAATATCATCAGCAAATCTCCTTGTTTAAAGCCTTGGAGTTAAGTTTGATGAAAAATCTTGCACTTTTAGATTCCACGAACTCGCCCTTCAAGTAGTTGCTCTTCTGTAAACTCACGTGGATTGGCGGTCGCTTCTTTCGGTCCTAGTACTGGACCTTTGAATCCATTTGTTTGAGCCTTAAAAAAAGTTTCATAAAAGTTTTAAAAAATGTTTCTAGATTCCATTCAATTTGTTTGCTGAAGAAATAATTTCTCAAGTCTAAAACGTCTCTTATCTTTTGAGCTGCTTCTCTGAAGTTTAGCTAAAAATAAACTGAGAAAAAAACAATCCGAATTTAAGTTTTTTTACTTTACGTCCTAAAGCATGAATGCCGCCAATGACAGCCGACATATTCTGGTTTGAATCAGTAAGATAGACGGACTGAAATAGATCACCACGTGCTACTCCGTACTTTTCAGCTTCGTTTAAGAAATTAGCTATATTTTCCATCTAAAAAAAGTATGTATTTACGTTAGGCTTTACTAATTTGAAATGCTATAAGTGTTAGTAGCTTTTTTTTAGGAGAGGGGGGGTTTGACAACCCATACCAACCATCATGTGAGTCTAAGATCAACTAAAGCATTAATAAAGAAAAAGAAACCTACGTGCTTGAACTTATTGGCATTAGCAGGATGAATTTTTGGGATAGCTCCAGGTCTTAGTGTGTTCATTAATCTTAAAAAAAAAAAAAAAAGTTTTCTTAATAAAAAATCTTATGCTACAGTTGTTCGTTAGATAATGATGCATTTTTTGTGGACTATAAAACTAACATAGGGGATAAGAAGCACCTGTAAATATCAATTATGCCATAAACTTGAATAACTATTAAATATATGTTACAAATAGTTCAGAGAAACAAACCGTCAGGATTATAAAACAGTAGGTTTTTATATTATCCTGTTACTTTAAAATGTAAACAGTTAATCTTGTTTGTTGTAAAAAAAAACGAAACAAAAAAGGAGTTAATAGTGCTTTTAATAAAACTTTATCTTGTTTTAATATAAAATTATTCGTGATCCGCAAGATAATCAACAAGCTTTGCTAGTTTGAAGAGGATTGCGTTTTAAGCATAAAGTTTCAGAGTACTATTTTGATCACTTGTTTGCATAACCTCTGATATCAGAACTTATTGTATGTAATACCTCAGCTGGGTATAAAAAACGATATTTAAATGTGTCCGCGTTGTTAAATTAATAAATTTCTTAAAACTATAGCTGATATTTTAAAAGCTCAATGGGTTTATGGATGGTTGACTCGTTGAGTTTATGGAATGGTTCTGTATGAGTTCAATACTTTGTTAACAAATTTAAGAAAAGTTTTATAAACAATCTGATGTTTATATTTAAGCGGTGTTAAAAAGATAATAAACACTTTTTAATTAGGTTCCAATAAGCTCTTATTTTATCGTTCTTTTAAATTTTACAATTGGACCTGAAGAATACTTACATAAAACGATGCAGATTATTTTCAAATGTCGGTTTTTTTTTTAGAAGAAAAAGAAAAAAACAAAACAAAACACTAGGCCATACTTGCATAATATAATTCCATCTCTCAGTTTGTCTTGCACAGCTTGCCTCCCGCTGACGTTCCCTAATTCGGTTCCTCCTAGGACAGCATTTATCCATTGCACGGCTTCTTTCTCAGACTGTGGGTCATACTTTGCTTCTAACTAAAAAATAACGCCTTTGCTACAAAGTCATTATAAACTTTAATGAAAACTTTTACGTGATTTCTTCAAAAGAGTATTTCAAAGTATTTCCTCAATGAACTATTAAATTTCCAAGTGTTTCTCTCGATAAATTTTTTTTAACTTTTAAAACAAAAGGAGAATATACAACAATCGAATAAATAAGCAGTGGAGATATTAAAGCATTTAACTCGGTTACTTTTTTCGTGGTTTCCGCAGTTAAACCGTATCCTTTCTCTCTGTTATTCGCCATTTTACCCCTAGACGCTTTTAGACGAAAAAAACTTTCGAAAGATTATCAGCCGTGCTCCCTTAATACGGTTGTAAATGTATTAGGTTTTATAATTGGCAAGTTGATAAGAAAAATAAAACTGTGATAAATTATATTCCATCGCAAGGAGTAAAATGTTTTAGCATACTTAATATAAAAGAACCGGTGTATTTTCTTAACATAAAACAACGCTGCGTGAGCGCAGTTATAATTACATTGTAGAATTCGCCATAAAAGGCTTGAAAAATCTTTTTATCTGCTGCGCACAATGCGCATGTACATATATAAGCTTTTCCTTTCTTGTCTGGTTTTTTTTATAAACCGCGAAGGAAACTCAATCAAGCCTCTTTTGTTGGTTCTGTTACGTTTTACGTAAAAGTTGACGTTTATTGCAAGAAACGATCTTGAAATATTTGGATTTTTAAGATATTTTTTATTATGTATGCAAACATATCTTTGTGAGTACTTTTAAATAAATCAATGAGTAATAAATGCAATTGAATGTAAAGTAATTTTTTACACATTTGGAGGGGTTTTAAGAGAGCTCTTCGTTTACTTTAGCAAGTATTAAAAATGCATTTTAAGTTAAGAAAAAGTATAGTAAAGAAATTACCCTTACAAATTTATTTTTTTTCTCTTATTATTGGTGATCAACTAATAATGCCGATTTTGTATTTTCTTAAATATTTTAAGATTTTTTTACTTGCATTTAATTTAAATTGTTTATTTAATATATCTCGATTTTACAATCTATTTACATTAAAAAAACAAAATATTTGTTCTAAATAAAGATAATTTATGGTGATGTGCAAGCTATCATTTAATGACTGTTGCTGTCGAGACGTTCGTAAATTTAGAAAGTTCCTGTTTTTATGAAAGGAAGCATTCACCACAAGAAAGACGCAAGTTTTTGTTGATATCTCTTCGGATCATTCTCCCCCTCATCTATCTCTTTCCCCCTCATTGATGGATTTCAATCCATCAATGAGGGGGAAAGAGATAGATGAGATACCTTCAGAGAGATACCTTCAAATTCGAAAGAGATACCTTTAAATTCGAGTCTTTATATTCGTTTGTATAAATTCCTTTATACCAACTTAAACTTTTACGATTCTAACTCATCGTTACTTTTATACACCTTTCTGTTATTCTTTCTATTGGTCAATTTCTTATGGGGGGAGGGGGAGGGGAGGTGTGAAAAAAAAAGGTGAAATTGTATTAGTAATTTCTTCTGGAGAAATTACTAATACAGCTTCACCTTTTTTAATCTTTGTTCACGATTCCTTTTTTACACTCGTAGTGGTAGCGAGGGAAGGCACTCTGACATCCACCGTTTCCGAAAATGGCGAACCAACTCTTGCACTCAACGCCAAAGTTTCTTGGGATGGTAACCTTCAGTGTCAACTGAATAAGGAATAAATTGTTCGCCGTTTGTCCAGTTAAAAAATGATTTGGAGTCAGTGGAATATCATCTTTAACACACTGATATATTATATATACTAGATGTCTAACTTCGATCCGAAAAGTGAAGCCGCGGAAGCCATTACTAATTCGGGCAAAAACATGCATTTTTAACTTTTATTTCGCACGTCGGATATAGCCATTACAAATGGCGGATTCAATTTTTAAACAAAAAAAGCGGCTTCACTTTTCGTCCAATAAAATCCTGCAAGTTACACATCTAGTATATATAATATATTATTGCTTTAACATCAGCACTTTAATTGGTTAGTGGTATTGAGTTTAACAAACTTTCGACACCTGCAGAGGTTCTATGGAAGTTCTTCATATGTCACATCAGCTTTTCTAAGTACTGTAGTAATTGCTTTTTTTCATCATTATCTCAAATACACTACCGAGGTGTGGTTCTAAGGGAGCGTTACAATACCGTTTGATTCCTTTTTTGGTTGTTGAACTATTAATTGTATCTACTATTTCCACCAACAAAACTAGTCCCATTATCTGACAGTACTTCCCCTGGTAATCCTCTTCTATTTAGCATCCGATAAACGCATTTAGAAACGAATTTGTATCCATATTACATGCAACTTCGAGATTTACTGCTTTTAATATTAAGCACTTACAGCATGCGCCCTTAGTCCGCACTAACTTTGGCACCCTTTTAAAATTTTTTTTTTTTTGTAGGAACCATTGTTATGATTTATGGTTTTGGTACCTTTGATTCGTACGTAAATAAGTAATAAAATAAAACATGTAATTTTTTTTCCGATGACTGTCAAAAAAAAAAGATTGTCATTGACCTACATCTCTTGGGTGTTATGCTTAATAACATTATAGCAAGACACGGGATGGCTAAACGATCTTTGTATGACAATTTAAGTTCATTTAAAAAAATTTAGTTGCAGGGTGAAAAAACCAGAAAGTGGTAAGACGAAGACTGTGAGGACTTAAAAGGCTTATTAGTATAGTGAAAGGCTAAATTCAGCGTAATCCAGTTTGATCCATGAGGAACTCTCCGTGAGTGAGTACACAATCAGATATGTTGTTAAATATGACCTTAAGGCAAAAAGCTAGGCCTAAAAATCTCGACTTCTTTAGTGATGAGATGGTTTTTGGATTTAGTTTTAGACTTGGCCTTTTTTTTTTATCTAGCTTTAGACTTGATCTTTTTTTTTTTTTTCATCTAGCTCTAGACTTGACCTTTTTTTTTTTTCATCTAGCTTTGGACTTGGCTTTTTTTTTAAAGCTGAGAACAGAATTATTGATTGCTTTTTCTTAAGAATAGACAAACTTTTGTCCATCTCAAAGCCAGAAGATGTTGCAGAGTTTCTGTGACCATATTTAGAGTTATGGCCTCCGATATCTTGAAGATGTCTCCCATTTTTATTGACTAAGGGTTCAAATCAAGGCAGATGTATACATTGAAATCTCAGAAAATCATGTACGGAAGAACGGACATGGCATAGTGTGGAACTTCAGTATATTGTGGCTAAAAATCAAAAATGTTGTTAAGTAAAAAGTTTATTGCATTTTTTTAATTATACTATGAGAGCCTCAGTGAAATTTTCGTCCTTCCAGCTTAAATAGTTTCTGAGAAATTCAAGCAAATTTTGAGAAAATTGAAAAAAACTCCTAATTTACTTAAAAAGAATTAATTTTATTATAAATCTTTAACGTCACATTTTATATCATAAAAATAACATAATTATCTTATTACTAAAATCTTATTCTGAGTCAGAACTTTCACCCCAAGTTTTCGTCAATTTCGTCGTATTCGTTAAAGATTGCATGTTCAATATTTTCAGGGGTGATTTCACATTGACTTCCTTTTTCTGAATCGTCGTTTTTCTGATTTAGAATTTCTGAATTGTCGTTTTTCTGATTTAAAAGTCTTTTAAAACACAAGGAAGTTCAATGGCAGTCTTAAGTTTTTGTTTAAACCGGCTTTATAGGTTGATAGAGCTAATGAATGTGTTAGACCATGCTATAGTCTGTACAAAAATTTCTTTAAATTTGCTTTCCTTCTTATTTTACAAGTATGGCGTTCCGATACTTTCTATATAACTTATTTGTTGACTCAGCAGTTTCTTCACACACTACTTTTAGAGGAACAGGCGAATGCAACACAATTTTAGCAGCATTAGCTAATACTTTATGCACTTAAAATGGAATAATAAACCAAGAACCATGCAAATCAAGAGATAATTTATAAGTCTCTATGCAATATGAGTCTATGCAACTCCTCTGAATTGACTTCCTGCTGGCAGTTAATCGCGATCAACATATTTTTGAATCAAACAAGCAGGTCTTCTAGTTTATCTAAAACTTCATCTAGTTTCTTTGGATTGGAGAAAACCTGTTGATAAATATTTTTGTACCTGATAAACAGTTGAAAAAAAGAAAAGCTTTTCTTCCTGCTTGAGCTCAATAAATCTCATAAGATTTATACATTAAATGGTTTGTACCTGGTGTTAAAAAGCTTGAATTGAGACCGTTAGGTTTATTAAATCTCATAAGATTTATACATTAAATGGTTTGTACCTGGTGTTAAAAAGCTTGAATTGAGACCGTTAGGTTTATTAAATTTATTGATAAAAATGTTGCTATGCAACATTTCATATTCGAATAATTATCTTAAATATTCAAATAATTATCTTAAATATTGAGTAAAAAATTAAAAAAATGTGAAAATGAATTTTTGGCAGGAGTTTGTAGACTCATATCTCATAGATTCAATTGTGCCCTATATCTCAATTAAACTATTCAAAACAAATTTTTAATGTACATATCTGCATTGGATTACTTGTAAATCTAATGCTAAAATTGTGCACTAGCAATATGGATTGCAATATATGGGCATATGTTGAGCCAAATGCCTGTGATCTCCTCACAACAGTATTGCAGCTGTGAAGACCTCTTTCATCAAGCAATAAACTTCCATGCCTAAGGAGCATGTCCTGAAGCCATGCAAGAGGCTCAGGTCCAGAATTGAGACTATGATCAAGGCCAATACGTTATTCAAAGTTCATGGAAAAAAGGCACGAAATAATTTATTTTTTCCAAAGTATTTTCTTTATTTTATTTCACGACCGTCCATTTTCTAAGGTAAGTGCAGTTTTAAATCTCTTCCTCGTATGACCCAATATCGTTCTGAAAATTTCGTCAAAGCGAATTGTTTATTGGTTCTCTTGACGCGATTTTTATCTTCATGAAACTGTTTTATAACCAATTTTTCCACTTTTATTGACCTTTTTTTTTTAAATGATTGGATATTTAACATTTTCAGGTAGGATCTTCATCATTTTGTAATCTGCTACAAGAGCATATTAAACTTTCTTTGTCTAAGTTTGACTTTAAACAAATGATTTTACTTAATATTGATATTTTTCCATTTAACAGGTTCTCGTATTTAACAGGTTCTCGTATTTAACAGGTTCTCGTATTTAACAGGTTCTCGTATTTAACAGGTTCTCGTATTTAACAGGTTCTCGTATTTAACAGGTTCTCGTATTTAACAGGTTCTCGTATTTAACAGGTTCTCGTATTTAACAGGTTCTCGTATTTAACAGGTTCTCGTATTTAACAGGTTCTCGTATTTAACAGGTTCTCGTATTTAACAGGTTCTCGTATTTAACAAGTTTTCTCGTATTTAACAGGTTCTCGTATTTAACAGGTTCTCGTATTTAACAGGTTCTCGTATTTTTCTTTGAAGCTTTCTTTTTGAGCATTGGTAATGATTTCATTTTTTTGATATTCATCAGTTGTTATTTCACATTTTTTACATAAATTAATTTCAGATTGACAATTGCATAGGAATATATCGAATGTATCAATCCGTTGACTAACATTTTCTTACATGAGTATTTAAATCAACCATTACTGTCATTTCAATACAATTAAGTGGCGACTATTTTTCATCCAGAGAGTTTAAGAAACCTGGCCCATTTCACCATATTTTGTTACTTGCAAAATTTTTCACTGTTGTAATTCTAGTTAACTTATCAGCTACCTTAAGTTTTGCTTGATGCATTTCCATCCAAGTGGTGTGAGACGAACAACTAATTCGCTAGGTCCACTTTTACTTCCTTTTCTGCACAGTGTAGCTCAGTATAATCCATGCCAAAAGAGTGTCAATTGTTGGCTTTGGTCCGACATTTGGGAATTAAATATTCTTTGACAATGGATCAAGCTCGTAGACTTCATCGGCCGTTTATGTATAAATGTCATTACTAATCCACCTAAATTCGCTATCATCTTCATTTGTATATTTTTTTTTTAATTAGAGTTTTTTTGCTCCAACGATTACCATTTCAACTCAGATTTATCAGCCATATAGGGGAAAACCTCGATGAATGGGACAGTTTTTGCAAAATGCTTTTTAAACGTAGATAAAATTGTTTAATATATATATTTGAATATGTTTGATAACCACCGACTCTTGCTCAATGATAAAGTAAAACAAAAAAAATTGGATTCGCATTTGGCTTTTGGAAAAAAAAGAGATTTATTGGAGCATGACATTTGTCCCATTCATTAGGTATGTCTCATTGAATGGGACAAGCATAAAAGAATTAAAAATAAACGTATTTAATTCAATCATTTTTCAAATTAGTTTATTAATTGTAAATGTAGTTAAATATATAGATACATGCATAAAGACCACACAAAAAATATTTTTAACTTAAAACATTTTAACTCTAATTAAATTTCAATCAAAGCAGAACTTTCTCATTTTAGAATATTATATTTAGTTATTTCTTTTTAAGTAAAATTCTGCAGTATAAAAGTGTGTAAATAATACCCATTACCCATGGTGATAAAAGTAAAGGACTGCAGCATCCTTCTGCTGAGCTGTAAGTAATACTTAGTTAAATTCATTTAATAGGTAGTATTTTGTCCCATTCAATATGCGCATCACTTTATCCAAAAATGATTAGTCACACCAAAAACACCATTAATTAAGCTTGAATGTTTTACTCACTGTAGTACTAGAGACTGCTATCTATTTAGGCATGGAATTTTATTTTCCATAACTTCAAAAATTGCTGCAAAATTAGAAAAAAAAAACGCTTTTAAAAATTACTTTTTACATTCGAAAATACAATAACATCCATTATCATTACGGTCATAGAGCAATAGGATGAATGAGTCAGTTGAGTACTTGTTTCGACCACTCTTTGTTACAGGAATTTGAATATCCTTACATCGATGCTTGTATAAGAATCTGAGTTTGTCCCATTCAATAATCGTCCCAGTCATTAAGGTTCTCCCCTATTTATCTTCTAATTGCTGTTGAACTCTGCCGATTCTTTCTTTTTTCTTTATCGTATCGCTTTTAGCCTTATTTTTAAGTGCGAATGCTTGAACTTTGTGGATAGGTGAAGACTTTGTTTACTGAATAGATTTTCTCTATTGCTTGATTTATTAATACAGTTGTTTACCATCCATCCATTCCATGCATCTGCAAAGTCGTTATTTATCTTTTCAATTTCTTTATTATTCTTCGTGTTGTTTGTCGTCTATGGGCTCATCAATATTTGATAATTCAACCAATAACTCGATGGCTTCTTCTTCTGTCAAAACTCGAACTTCTTCTTTACTTGCAGGTTCTTTGCTGTTGTCTTGTTTGTGTAAATAAAGATTTTAAAACGAACTTTCTCTTAGTTAACGTAGATGTTTCACTTTGAATTGCTATTTGATCTTCAACTTGTTCTTTCGTAGATTTTTTCTTCCTTTCTCCATTTTCCCTTTCGAAAAAACTACCCTATGCTACCAAACTATGATCCGATAATGATCAAAGAACAATACCGATTATGTATCATTTAAGTATTTCTAAGATTTTTACTTGCTTTTAATTTCGATTGTTGACTTAATAATCTCGATTTGAAGAGGTTTTCGAAGAGGTCCTTTTATTTATATTTCACAAACTATTGATATTAAAAGACAAAAAAATTTAAACACAAATGCTTATCAATCCATCTTCAAATGCAGATAAATATTCGTAAAGATTGTTAAATCTCAAATGGATTTATACCACATTTTAAGTAAATTCAGGAGTGTTTTTAAAGTTTTGAGATCAAGCAGCACACATCTTAAGATTCAAAATTCAAAATTATTGTGTTTACATTGGATAAATGTTTTTACATTCAGTATTTCAGTAGGAATTATGTTTCTAAACATTTTCTTTTGCTGCAAACCATCTGGTAAGAACATCAAATATGCTCATTTTACCCCTGAACGTTGCATATGAAGAGGTAAATTTATTACCCATAAGAAGCCATGCAAGCACATTAAAAAACTGTTGGAAAAGTATCAAAAATATATAATTAGTAATTGGTCGCCATGTAAATAATGAAGTTCAAAGACTTTTTAGCAAGTTCTTTAAGTTTCTTAACTTTCGTTTGCTATTTTGTGCATAATAAAAGGCCATGGCGTAGGGAATGAAGGGTTATATCAGCCAATGGCACACAGCGAAACTACATGCTTTGGAAATAAATGTTAATACGTGAAAAAAATTAATAATTTTAACATCAAAATTAAAACACATTTCAATTATTCATTTAGCCACTAAAAGTTATTTTAAAAAGTAACAAAAATTTTTACCCCCAATCTTGTAAGCGGATGAAGGCAATATTTGGTGGTCTTGAAACCGGATAGACTTAAATTTAAGTGGTTTGAAGGAATGCATAAATTTTGGATACCAAAGAAAAATTGACTTTTATAAGACATATGAGGTATTTTAAACTCTTTGTACTTTAGCACTTTTAAGTTACGACTGATTCAAACTGTATTGCTATGGTTAAAAACCTTACCCCTCCCCCCCCCCCCTTTTTTTTTTAACATTTTCAATCAATTTTTTTTTTTCGTGTTCTATAATTGCTTTTATATAAAGATAGCAAATTAAAGAGACATTCCTGGCAATTTCCCGGTAATCAAATTTCGCAGTAAGTTTTTCCGAACCAAAGGTGAGCAACTTTTTTACTTATTGAGAGCGAATTAAGTACCTTTAAAGAACTCGCTGAGAAACTTAAGATATTTTCATTTTTCTTACAAAGTCTTTTTACATAAATTTTAAAGTTGTATAAATATTTATCAATTTAATGGGATTCGCATTATTAATGTTGATTTGTTCAACTTTTTTTCAAAAGACACGTTTTTTTTTTTGTTTTTATTTTAAGAAACCAAGCAAATGGGTTAGAACTAGAAAGTTTCTTATTTTAAGTGTACTTTTTTAGAACTCTAGCATTAAAAGTTTCTCAAGAGTTTCTTAAGTTTCAGATTACCAAAAGAGAGAAAAAGTAAGTAAAATGCAATTTGAAAACCTGCTAACAAGAAAGATAAAATGTTTTACAGTTATTCTAGATTTATTTGAATTCCATCAATATCATTCAATGTAATATAATCCTCAGGTTTGTCCCTGAACAGAACACAAGTTTGGAAATATTCCTCAAACTCTTAACAAAATAAATTTCTTATCGAAAAGTAACTTAGTACGAATAGTTTGTTAAGATTTCGGGGCTTCTAGTACCAGTCTCTTATAAACAAGTTTCTAGTAATAAAAAAAATTAAAAAAAAAAAAAAACCATCGAAAGGTTCCAAAATCAATTGAAGGCGCAAAAGCGGTTAAAAAGTTTAGCTAGCTCTCTTTCGCACGATCCTTGAAACTTTAAAGTTCGCTTTCTTTAGAAGATTTTTGTAAAGAAAACTTTCATCTTCAGTATATAAACAGATGGATTAGCTTTTTGATGATCAAAAAAGATTTTGCGCTCTTTTATAACCTCGTAAAAGATTTAAAAAAATTCTTTCTTCAAGGTTTTGAAAGTCCTCAGGCGCAGTTCATTGTGCTAAATTTAGACTAAAGTGGTTAACGTTTTTCTTAAAGTTTTAACTAAAGTCTTTTTTTTTTTCTTAATTTCATTCATTATGGATACACCGCTAATTTAATAAATCAACCATTTATAAAACCAAAACCCTTTCTTTGCTTTTAAAATAGGGGGGAAAAAATTCAAAGAATTTTGAACGTTTGCTAATTACTCTACAATAGGTTACTTTATATATAAATAAGTAAAAAAAAACCATTTTCTTCATATTACAAAAGTCTACAGAGTCATGCACTTTTAATTTGGATTAATCCAAATGAACAAAGCATGACTGTGCATTAATCCTTTGTATTTTAGTAATAATTCGTATCTTTAACAAAAAGTACTCGAAAGTTAATAAAGCAAACAATTAAGAAGCGAGGAAGACATCATATGAAGATATCAACTAATTATGGCTTTTAAAACAGTATCTTAAATGATACTAATTCAACGATTTATTTCTTTGAATAACATTCTATTTAATTGCAAATATTTTGTTTTAATAGTAAAGTTAAACCACTCCTCCCTTGGGATTGCTTTAAAGTTTAATAATAATTAATGTTTTTAATTTATGCATATTGGCTTTCAGAACAAAGATCAATAAAGTAATAGTAATTTACAGACCGGAACTATGACTGTCAGATAATGGTACAAGCTACCACACTTGAATTTACTAATTACTTTGGAGCATGGCCTCTTATTTACGATATTGTTGTAGCGGTTTATACTTAGATTTAAAGATTATTTTCCTTGATTATTTCAGCTAATAAAAAATGAAACGTTGTCTTTCCGATTTTGTAATGGTTTTGAATAAATATATTGACACCCTTCTGAAATGATTATTTAATGAGCTTCACCTGCGAGATAAGTTGAAAGGAACGAATTATTCTTAGTAAAACTTAGCAATAAAAATTAGAATTTCTTTTTATGCGCATCATTTTACTGACAAATGCAGCAAATCATGATGAACCTTTTAATTCTTCCACTCATAGCAATGGTTAAGAAACATTGTATTGCTTAATAAAATATTCTCACGAAGGGCGCCATTTAACCTCCATTTTTGGCTTATCTTCTAAAGGAAGTAGTTTAAAAAGTTGCATGAATTTCTCGATAACTAAAAAAGGAAACCATACTAGTATCACTTAGAGTTTGTTTAAATTGTTTTCTAAAAGAAAGAAAAAATTTAAAAAAGAAGAAAAACGAAAAAATAGAAGAAACTGAAGATGAAAAAATAAATTAACAGAATGAACCCAACCGCATAGCAATTTTTTTTTTTTATGGGGGTTTTGGCGGTAGGGGATAAAGAAGACATCACTTTTTAAACTTCGACTGACTTGCTAACTATATTCAAAATAACTCAAAATTGAGTGTGTTGTAGATCATTTTGATTACTGAATAGAACTAGAACTAAACAATAAATTTTGTTTTGGTGACTTCCTCTTATACGTAGCTATAACTGTCCATAATTAATAAAACAGGTAAGATCAATGAAACTTCATGCAAATAGTAAATTTTTTGCAAAATACGTAAAGGAAACTGAAACAACTACGCCAGAGAATATTAATTTTAAAATAGCTATTTAAAAAATGCTATTCTTGTCAAAGATTACGGCGCCAAATTTTTTTCACAATTTTCGTTTATTAGCTTTTTTTTAACATAAACTTTCCGAAAAACAACGCTTATCTAATTTTTTTTTTTTTTTTTAAATAAAAATTTGACTGATTTATAACAGATAAGCAGTAAGTAGATAAAAGCTAGGAAGAATGAGCACAACAGCCTGAACTACGGGTAGGTTTAAGACCATCAAACTTTAATCCCTCCCCCGTCTACCTTCCTTTTAAACTTTTAATAAATTATAATGAAGGAAGCAGGAAGTACACACCATTAAGAGGCCCGAGCACTTAAACAAAAACAGGTACTTAAAAAAAAAAAAAAAAAAAAAAAGAAAATAAAACTTCTTATGTTAAAAAAACAGCTCTTTGGGGTCAGAATATAAATAACTACTTTTTTATATTTTAAATGTTTGTAAATGTTTTTTTTTTGCTCAATTTAAACTTTAGATGCTTGAGCATCTTATACTGAATTAAGTCGGTGTAACGTCGACAAACGGAAGAATCTTTCTTACGCTCTTCCAAACTGATTAAAATGTATACATTCCAAATCGAGTAACAAAAGCAAATGTAAAAAAAAAAACAACTGATTATCGAACGTTGAAATTTTAAATATTTTTCGTTACTTTGTAATTGTAGCAAAATAAGTAATTCTTTTACTTTGTTGTCTAATTAACTCGTTGCACTCATTTTAATTGTGCTGCATTTCTAAAGCGTTGTTCATTACTATAAAGATTCATAAGTAAAAAGGTTTAAGTCCTTAAGTTGTTCGTAAGTATAACTGTAAAGATTAAAAGTTTTCAAGACAAAATTGAGCGTGATAAAATAAGATTGAAAAAAAATCAGCCATCAGGCGGAAGGCGTGCGTACTTTGGTCGCAGCGTCAGTGCGTTTCACAGCATTGATTATTGAAGCGAACAGGTCTTTTATAAAGTCTTGAGAAAAAAAAACTTTAGCAACCTGTAAAGAAAATTTTGGCGCTTTAAAAGATAAAAGAAAAGATTTTTTTTTTCCCTTTACTGTATGATGATTTTAAAAAAGAACGTTAAAACAGCTTTAGAAAACATTCACCCAATAGATGTTCTTCATTCAGAGAGCACTCAGAGTATGTTCTGAAAATAAACAGCAAATTCTTTATGATTACGATCAAATGTTAATCTTTTCAATTCCTACTTTTATTCAAAATAAATTCAGTAGATTTTCAGTCTTTGTTTCCTCTTCTTAACAAATATAAATGACAAATAAAAAAATTTTTATAGTAAGACTTTAACCAGACGGAGTTACGTAACTTAAACGGTAAAGTAAAAAGTACTTTTTAAATGCCCCATCGTTCTATTTATCTTATTTTAGCTCTTTTGATTGCGTAAAGAAAAATCATTTTCGCTATCTCAGATGTAATTGAAACGATTCTCCAAATAAGGTTTCAGATTTTTATATCAAAAAACTCTTAAAGGAGGTTTGCCATTAAGAATGCATACAACACAACCATTTTTTTTTTATTTGTGAGATATATAATATACTTATAAATTTATATTCAAATTTATTTATATACATATATATATATAGTATATATTATATATAAACAAATTAATATACACATATAAGCAATTAGGTGTTTATATTTAGTTTTGGTGCGCACATATAAGGATTTGTAGTAAATCTCTTAGACATTACTTCGTTTTTACTACTAAGACCACACTGAATATATGCACATAAAACTAGCATATATTAAATATACAGCCATATATTATACATAAATAAATATATATATATATATGTTTTAGTGTATATAAGTATGACAAAAAAGATTCTTTTGAGGAAGTTAAAAGATGTCGGAAATAACATCACTTCCATAGACTCAATATAAATGTGATACCACGCAACTTGACTGTTTCTAGGTAACTAAATTATTGTATTGCTAGGTAACTACAATTTGTATTGAGATCTCCAAATAGGCAACCATTAAATTAATTATGCCCATGGAAATAAAATCTTTGGCAAATTAAAAGAAAAGAACTCTAAAAAGGCAACGAATCCAATGGAATACTAAAAAAGACTTTTCCTGAGAAAAAGAACTTATTAAAAACGTATTAAGTTTTTCATGAACACACACCACTGTTTATTTATAATACAAATATAAACTAAAATTCTTTACTAAATATTAAAAATATTTAAAAGGAAAAATTGTAAAAATTTCTTTTTAAATATACCATTGTTTAACGGCATTTTCAATCTGTATAGAGTCTGCGTCGTGAACCGTACGTGATTTTTCTTTGAAAATTCTTGATATAAAAACGAAAGCGGCACTTTGCATAAAAACTATCTTACAATCTGGAGGAACTACTTAACTAGTTTTAAATCGCGTATTTCCGGCCTAAGAGTTTTTTTATTAACTCTACCACCTTCTATATTCATATAGTTCTAACACACACTTTACACGATTCTTATCTCACCCAGTTTTGGTAAATAAGATCACCCGAAGTAGATGATGTATTGTTGTTAATTATGGGTTCACATAGCGACTGCAAAGTGGACGATGAGCCCTTTAAATCGTTTTCAATTATCTGGTTTAGATCGATAGCTAATTGATGTGGGTCCTCAAAACTGTAGAGCTTTACTTGGTCTAAATCGCTAGGAATAGAATCAAACACGTCGTACACGTTATTTGAGGTCATAATGTTTTGATTATAAAAACAATCGTCAGAGTTTACTCTCTGCCCTTTCATTGGGGCATACTGTCGACTGGATGAATAAGAGTTTTCATTAAGGTTGTTCATTAATACATTGTAAGATTGCTTAGTGTCATAGGGTAAATGCTTAAGTCTGCTCGGAGAATTAACAAAAAAATCAGTTTTAAATTGATGGTTGTTAAAACGTTGTTGCGCATAGTAACTATTTTGACTAAAATCTTGCATTTGCACTGGAAATCCGTGATTGTATGTGGGCTGCCTGAAAGAGCTTAAGTTGTTGGGAGAAGATATCATAGGTGAATTTTGGCCACTTCTATTGAGATGCGTTTGAGGAGATGAGAAATAAACAGAACCATCGTACCCGGAATCGTTACTTGCAAAAGAATCTGTACTTTGGCGGTTGGCTATTAAAAAATTGGCCTCATCACTTTTCGAAAGGCTTTTTTCTGTTATATTTTTCATTGAATCATCAAGATTTATCGAGCTCAAACTAAACTGAGCTTCATCATCGACACGAAATGATATCATACTTTGTTGATCTACGCGCTTTAAATCATCCTCGAGGTCAGACGGATTAATGTTGCTTTGTACAGATACCGTCGACGTAGAACGCGGTCTGGCGAAACTATCACCAGCGTAAGGACTACTGACTATATCGGAAGAAGTGTAAGTAGGACTGCATACTCTTTCCGAATTAAACTCTTCAACGTTAGAAAGTGAATCAGTACTAGAACATGGCGATGAAACGCTAAATAAATTATCACAGGATTTATTCTGTTTCAATGATATACTCGCAGGAGAAAGGGAAGTTATGTCATCGGTGCTTTGGTGATGCTTTTTGCTTCGCACCCGTTTAGTTTTATCCTTAGGCTGTCCATCAACAGAGCCAGCGCGACGTCGACTTGATTTGCCTGCTTTAGCATCTGGATTAATAACCCAATACGAGCTCTTGCCATTTGTATCGTTCTGAACGCGCATGAAACGGCTGTGCAGAGATAAATTATGACGAATGGAATTCTAAAAGAAGAAAATCGTTCATTTTTTTTAGAATATAACACAAGATAAACATTTATCCAGTGTGAAGAAAGTATCGAAGTTACTGCAGTAAAACACGAATAGCATTTCAGGCTCTTTATCCACAAAAAGAAAAAAAAAAAAAAAAAAAGAAAAAAACGGAAAAAAGAAACTATTGGTTTGTTCTCATCTCATCAACCTTTTCACAAAAACCTTTTTCACAAGAATATTTCACAAAAAACTAAACCAACTGTTTTTAAAATTGCATGCCTCATTTTGATAAGATCGATGTTTTGACAAACGCTTAATAAAATCAAAATTAAAAGAGTAGCAGTAAGGACAAGAAGTTGTGAGAGTTATGCATTATGATGATGGTAGAAGTAGTCGTAATATTGATAGTAATAAGGACGACGACGATGATCATGTTAATGACAAGAATTATTAGGAAATACCTAAAAAAATCAGGATACAAAAATCAAATTTAAATATACAATAACCATACATTGAAATTTAAAGACAAACAAAATATAGAACAATCTCTGACCTTCCAACCTGCACTCGACGTAGAGTCTCCTTTGTCTTTAAAGTAGGGTATGTTTCTAACCATCCACTCATATATCTGCGACAGAGTAAGACGCTGGTCAGGAGACGCTTGAATTGCTTGAGATATTAAGTCTGCGTATGACAAATTTCCCCATGCATTTTTTCTAGAAATTTTTCGAGGATTTTGTTCGTTTTTTTTTGAACCACCAAAAACGTCTTCTTCGACTTCTTTTTCCTCTATGATAGCAGGTCGTAAAGTAACAAGTTCTGCGTCACGTTCGTTCTCGTGAATCGTTTCGATAGGCGAAGGCAAAATAGGCCATGTTCGAGATCTTGGTCTATCTTCTCTTTGCAGCGATGGACTATCATCATAAATTATTTCCACATCTACATCCATAACCTTATAAGAATATTAAATATCTATAAATATATATATATTCTTTACTCTGTAATATCGACACAAAAAAGTTTAAATAAATTCGAACTGTTTAGCATTCAGGGAAAACATGCAAATGCACTGACATTTAATAGCATATCTCGTGTGAATCAAATATACGGTTTTAAACATGAATATATAGTTTACTATAGAATTCCGAAAACACTATGTTTCAAAAACAATCAGTTTAGAATCACGTTCTCCGAAAAGAATACGAGGAATTTGATTGGCCGAGAAAACAATCATATAAAAAAGATAACTTAACTATTAATGCACACTTTCCCGTGGATGCTTTTATTAACGCTAACCTTACTGAATAACATTCTTAAAATATCTGATCAGCTGCTGCTCTTGTTCACAGTTTTACGCCGCAAGTTTTCACTATAAAAAATCAAGTAACTTAAATATTTATTGCAAATGCCCGATCTTTATTGATTTTTAAATCGAAATAAAACTAAAAAAAAAAAAATAATAATAATAATAAAAATAGGTTACAGCGATCGCCGCGTTTAAAAGTATTGTTTGTAAAAATAGTAGACGATGTAAAAAAAAAAAAAAGCATACCTAAAGTGAGTGGCAACTTTTGTTCTTGCTGCAAAATTTCGAGAAAGGCCTTCATGTGGGTAACAATTTCGTGTATTAACCCTGTGGCAACAAAGACAACCTTAAGTTTCTTTGAAGTGGTTATCGCAATCAGGAATATCATTTATCAATTGAAATATGACGTTATTAATCCGTTAAGTTATATATTCGATAAGGATCTCAATTAACAAGATGAATAAATCAGTTGTAAAAAAAAATAATTAAAAGCATTTAACATTCTACACAAGGATGATTAAGTTAAAGAAAAAGTGTCACTAACGCATTTAAATAAAGAAGGTTTTTATTGGAAATAAAACCTCGTATTTGATCATAATTAAGTTTGTTACATAACGTAACATAGAATAAAAAGGCTGGAAAGTTATTATGGACAAAATTTAGTTTCATAAAACATATGTTAATGCTATGGTTATGGTGATGATGATGATGATGATGATGATGATGATGATGATGATGATGATGATGATGATGATGATGATGATGATGAAGAAGATGATGATGACGATGATGATGATGATGTTAATGATGTTGATGATGATAATTATGAGTGATGTTGAAGATGATAATGCTGATGATGATGGTGTTGATGCTGATGATGGTGATGTTGATGATAAAATGATCCTAATGATGATGATGCTGATGTTGATGATGACGAAGATTGATGTTGAAGATGAAGATGATGATGATGATGATGATGATGATGATGATGATGATGATGATGATGATGATGATGATGATGATGATGATGATGATGATGATGATGATGATGATGATGATTGATGATGATTGATGATGATTGATGATGACAATCAATATTAAGATAAAGTCTGAAATAAAGTTTTTTTACATGTAGTTCCGATCCAGGATGGGTTTTATAGAAAATTAGTGTTGGTTTACAAAGATTAAATCTCTTTCAACTAAATTCAAAATGTAAAAGGGGCAACCAAAAGGACGCGACAGTCCAACCTCAGAAAGTTATCTTTTTAAACTACTTAATTATTTATTGAACTACATTTTAATTTCCTTATTTTGTGTGTTTTTTATTGTTTTGTTGCACTTGTGATGTTAAATTCAACTCAAAATTTAAAATATGTAAAAAAAAAATTTTTTTTTAAAGTTTAGTGTTAAAAATCCTAAAAAATGAATAAAGTAGAATTGTGAAACAATTTAAGCATATTTATTTTAACGACATTTCTCTTAAATCAATTTCAATAAAAATACATTAAAAAGATTTGTAATTTTAAAATGAGACTCATAATTTTTCAATCCACATACACAAAAGGTTTTTCGTGTGCTTCTAATTTTTTCTCTCTTTGAAAAGCAAAAAGTAACTGCAATATGGTGCGGAACACAGGCTACTTTCTAAATGGGCTATACCTTCGCTTCTTTGGCTTAGAAATTGTTTTACTAACTATTCAAACGGGCATTAAGAATATACATAGAACTCTCTATTTGAGTGGTCATGACGTAAAAACTTAAGTCGCCCGTAATAAGTTAAATCGTAAGAAAAGAGTTGACAGTTGGTGGGGGCTTTCTATTGCATTGATAAGGCTTTTAAAAAAACTCGATGGAATTAAAAAAATCTTTCGATCATCGCCTTTCCAAAAAAGTATTAATTATGCATGTCGTTCTTTTACGATCTCGCGACGTACGCAACTGTGGGCGTTCAATCTGTAAAGAAATCAACTTCTGAAGCTGACTATCTTAAGCTTTGACAGGGCTTTTTTTTTTTTTTTAATTTATGTGTTTCTTGTATATTATTATGAAACTAATCGGACAATTTTAAAATCTTTTGCTCAAGTAATTAATTGTTTAAAGATAGCGTTCCGCTGATTTAATATAATTACGAAATCGATAATCATTTTGGGTTAAATTACCGGATAAAAATATTAGTTGTACATCTGCTATAATGACCTAAACTTATAAAGTATGTGAATAAGATTTTTGGTTCTGTATTTCTTACGCTATTAGAAATTTTACTATAATTGAGTTAATGTACGAAAAGCGTTTCTCAGTTCTCTAGAACTTGATAGATGAAATGAACATAAGGTTTTGCACCGTAACCGTTGGTCAATAAATTTTTTGTTCAGATGTGATCAAATGAATAATCTAATCAGTGAAGGTAACCAGTTAAAAAAAAACCGGATTTGTGTAATAATGACAAGAAATCCTTTTGTTTGCAAGTTCGTATCAAAAAATAACTCTTCGATTTATTTCTCGGCGAAATATTGCATCAAATCAAATGGGAGGTGAAACCATAGCTTCATCTAAATTACTGAAAAGCATTTCAGCAATATGAAGCGTAAAAAAATTTTCAAATCGACTTTTCACAACGTAAAATTCTAAATGTTGTCTCAATTTTACCCCCGCGCTAACATTGCTATTTGACACTCTGCTTACTGAACAACTGAACAACCAGTAATCTCATTACGCTCGCTATAATCTTTTATTGCTATCACCCCATAAGATTCATCAAAGGGTCTTAGCAACGAATTAATTTGTAAGTTATTAAATTAAAGTTGCACTTTAAAAAGGACAGCTAATTATTTGAACCACTGCATATGTTCTAGCAAAACATTTTACTGGCTGACCGAGAGGCTTTACTTTGTTACTTTAAATAATTTATTATCACGATTATTATTGATAATTTTTATGATTAGCGAGTTTTGTAAAGATTTAAGAAGTAAGTGAGACAGCAAGCCATCATTTTCACTTACGAAGAAAGTTTTCAAACATAAAGAACCAAAATAAAATATTTATTTCGAATCAAAACGAATCTTGAAAAGTTTATCATCTATATTGCGGTAATAAAATGCAATGATACAATAGTGACTCTATTTTTTTATATATTAAAATTACACTAGTGACGCTTTTTTCACCTCCATTCATTCTTAATTCATTTACTCTTTAAAAATCCTAAATAAGGTTTTTTTTTTTATAGCTTGTAACTCAACTTGATACTTGGATTAGTTTGTCATCATCCAGTTTTTTTGTTTGGATAATCTCTCTCACTCAACAATTATGCGCCATCGCATGAAATATTTGACGTAAAATATCCTCGTCGCCAGATCTTTGTTTTTATATTATGCGAGATTATTTATTTTCAGTAAAATCTACAAGATTGTTTATCTGTCATCACGTTTGAATGTTGTACTTCGTAAAGAGTCAGCGTAATGTGATGAGCTAGTACTCCGTCAAGAGTCAGTATTTTGTCAAAAATCGGTATTTTACAAGACCCGGTCTTTCAAGTTTTTCTCATTTTACCAAAGAAAAAGGTCTTAAAAGTAAAAATATGGGGCAACAAAATAAGTCTCGATAAATTGAACAATACATTAAGTTGCATGCCATATTTTAAAACGAATTAGTGTATCTTTGCATAAGTAAAAAACAGGTATTAAAAGGTTTTTTGCATAAATAAAAACAGGTATTAACAGGTTTTTCTTAATATCTTTTTTAAATTAGATGTTTCTAACAGCTCGGAGTGTAGCGATGTAATTCTATATCTTGTTTTTAAATTTCCAATTTAAGTTTTTAAAAATTTCCCTAAAAAAAGTACTACTTTTTAGTATCATAAGAACAAAACAAAATAATATTTTAAATTTATAAATGTTGAGTTACGCATTTATTATTTGTCTGCAACTTAATTACCTAAAAAACCTGCATTGTAACAAAGAAGCTTAAGGCATCTCTAAGTACGTTTTTGTAAAATCGAACGCTCTTTATGATTTTGTTTCTACGACGTTTTTTTTTTAACATTTTCTTCCATTCTCTTGCTTTTGTAAGTCACTGCTCAAAACTAATCTTTTAATATTTTTATTTGTCATTTTCGTTCATACCACCTGCTGTCAAAAAGAAATTCCTAATTGTTTCATCTAAATTAAAAACTTTTTTGATTTTTTACATTGCGTGAGAACATGTTTTTCTGCTCTTTATTACAAACCAAGTTTTTGAGTAAAAACTTGTTAAAAGTAACATTTGAGTTCAAATTTTTGAAATTTTAGGGAAAGCGAGGATAAATATTTTTCAATAAATCCATAAATTAATGATTTATATTATTGAGATCTTCTTTTAATTTTAAAGCTATCCTTTCTTTATATAAAGAATTTTAGCTTGAATCGTAACTATAAAAAAAAGATATCTACTTACTTAACCAATGCTGAGGCGAATGCTAGGACTAATCTGGGGTCAATGCTGGGGCTAAAGCTGAGGCCAATTTTATGACTAATGCTAAGGCTAATGGTAAGGCTAAAGCTGGGGCTAATGCTGGGGCGAATGTTGGGGCAAATGGTGGAGCTAATGCTGGGGCATATGCTAGAGCCAATTTTGGGGCTAGTGCTGGGGCTAATGCTAGCGTTAATGCTGAGGCAAATGCTTATGTAAATCTAGTACCTACTACTTTCTGAAATAAATTTACAACTTTATTGTATTAACAATTTTTGGTTTTTTTGGCAATTTGTATTTTTTCTTACTGTAAGAAACAAAATACTTGAGCTAATTGAAATGTTATTGGATTAGTAGAATATTTTACCCTTAAACAAGGATTCTTAAATGTTTACATTTTATGATAGACACCCATTTGTGGTATTTGTTCAACGTTTTGTGTTATAACATGCTTCTTATTTATTAATAGCAACCAAAACTGATCAGGGTTTTCTACAGCAACTGTGAGATTAATAAACTTAAGCCATAAAATTCTTGAAACTTTCCCATAACTCTCCATAACGGATGATAACTAAAAAATGCGCCTTACTTTGATGGCAAATTTAATGTTGTTAAGATATAACTTTTTCAACATGAATTTATTAAAGCATACTAATTCTTGTTTAAATAATTCTTGTTTAAACATGTAGATTATATATTTTTATTACTTTAGATCATTGAGCAAAAATGCACAATAAACAAGAAAAAACTAGTCTAAGAGAGTGGAAATACAAGTTTAACTTGGGTAGTAAATCTGAAAAATTTTGAAAGCCATAATTCGACCACAAAGATGGAGTCTCGTAACGCTAAGCAGCTCAAATATTCAAGCGTACCCAACCGAATAGATTCAAAACGTTGAACAAAAAGACATCCATCAAAAGAAGGAAAACAACAGATTCAAAAGTGAAGCGATAAATAAAAAGCTACAAACAAAACTTATAATAATATATCAGTTAAATCTTATTTCACTCACACAGCACAATCAGCGGCTATAACAGCTTATACTTAAGCGATGTTTCTCAAAGCTCTCAAAGGGTAAAATACCATGTGACAAACTTGAACAAAAACTGCTCGCTTACGTCTGCTTGTTTAACAAACGGATGAGCGCGCCGGTATTAAGAGAACCAGGAAATCTATTTGGACGAGTGCATCAAGAAGAAAATTATTCCTTTCATCGAAAACTTCCTGAGCTCGCAACATCACATTAGGCCAAAACAATTGTTGACTGGATAGATAATAAGAATGTCAACTTCGTGAAGAAAGAGGAGAACCCTGTGAACCTGCCAGAACTACGTCCGATTGAAAGTTTTTACTATAAAAATAAAATATGAAACATGAGTATATAAATATGGCAAGATTATTAATGATATTTTTTAAAGATCATAGAAAAGTTTAAGAGGCTGCAAATGAAAATTAAACTGTATAAAAAATCTATTAAAAAGGAGATTTTTCTTTTTTGTTTAAATTTTAAGTTAAATACAAGTTTTTTGCTTTACTTTTTTAAAACTTCAATTTTTTCTAATGATGATGTTATATCTTTTGATTTTCCTAACTCGAAAATGCCTTAGAGAAGATTTTACTTGGTCATGATCGATATTCTTATGAAGCAGTGACATTGTTGTTCCAAAATTCAATTTTAAAATGAGTCATACTCGATTTAAATGATGATTTTTGTGGAATATCTTTTTTAACACCGAGATGAAGAAAAAAAAAAAAAAAAATGAATTTCAACGCATTTTTGCAGTTAAGGGATTTTAATTGAAATCCTAATTTTTTTTTTAGAAATTTCTCAAAAAAAATCTCCTGTTTAAATTTTAGCTTTTTAACAATTTCTATAAATGTTATCTTTATGTAAATCTGAATATGTTAAAATGATTTTGAATACGTTAAATACAAACTCGTATCTTCTTGCTTCAATCCTCATTTTCTTTAGAAAAAGTTGTTTTGTAAATATTCTGAAACGGGGAAAAAGATAAACAAATTTTAGAAAATCGTAAGAGGATTTGATTGAAAAGGTAAAAAATTTGTAAAAAATCCAGATACAATCCTCTTACCTTTATTTTCAGCATTCAAAATGAAGATAATGACTACTTTTTTAAACTCATATTTAACTAAAGCAACAAAGTTCGCGCAATAAAAAGTACGCTAAAAAAAACTTTTCTACTTTTTCATTTCTTCATAAAATAAAATGTTTTATTTCCTTCTCTTACGGAAAACAGCAATCGTAATAATTTCTTCAGTCAAAAATATTTGCAGATTAAAAAATTCTTGAAAAATAGTAAATCTATCAGGTGATACAGGAAAAAAACTTACTTTATAGAACTAGCTACGAGTTATTACGTAACTAAATAAGTTGGATCAAAACTGCAACGATTATCAACTAATGGCGATTGTTTATTTTAATAACATTAAGATGGTTGTTAGTTTTTTGCTAAAGACTGGAAAACTATTAGCTTAATATGGTTTCTATTCCCTTACAGCATTTAAACGCAGGTTAAATATAGGAAACTGGTTTAGATATCCAAAATATGAGAAAACTGTTCTAAAATAAAAGTACTTCATAAAACATAACTGTTAGATATTCATAGATATAGGTAGTAGAGAATAAGAATTCAACAAAAATTGTTCAGCTCGGACTACGAGCCAAGCTGGTGAACAGACGTCTAGTTTTTTTTATTTCTGTAATATTTGGCACCTACCATGGTAACAATAGGAATATATACTGCAAAGGCATCTTTGTCTTAACTTTATTACAGCATAAAAAGAGCCTCTACATGAAAGAGAGACTTTTGTCTGTCTTAAATGTTTTTAATGTGTGACGCAAATCCAACAAGAGGTTCGATTAACTGTTATGGTCCAGTTATTTTTTCTGTTTGGATAAGCTCTCCATTCAACAATAAATCAGCAATCAAAAATATGCTTTGTCTAAGTCGCCAAGATTTTTTTTAACATGAAATGTGAGACAACAAGTAAAAATCAATATCAGAAAAAATTTAAAAGAAAACACGAATTTACTATTTATATTCTTGTCACGAGAAGTAAACCAAACTCTGCTATAAATATAGGAGTCAAATAAACATTTATATCTGAGTTACAGATTTTAAGTTGGAATTTTTCAGATGCTTCTCCGTCTGTGATTTTATTCTTTTTCTTTAATTTCTTTTTAACTCTTTTTCTTCAATTACTGAACATTTCTCCGGCAGCCGGTCGACTTGACGACATGAATGTTTGGTAATAACAAAATATCACTGCCGTTGTCATGAACCGTAATCAATTCAGTCACTAATGCTGTGTTCACCGTATCAGTAATAGCCTTTTTGTCATTTACAGGGTAAACGGTCAGTTTCCAATGACCAAATTAAGAATTGATTCATTCAACGGAGTTGCAACTGTAGCATTCGACGACTGATTTGCCATCAGTTCATTCAAGAACTGGTTCGCGACTCTTTCACATAACAACTGGATTCACAATTTAAATTGCTTTAGTTCATTTATACACCGCATATAATCGATCAGAAGACAGAAGTTATTTGTAATCAGTTGCAACAACAACAAGATTGGCGCTATACAATATGTTCGAAATCAGATATGATGTTCTCTGTTATGATTGCTGAACTTTTAGCTTTTTCAAAAGGCCTCAGAAACAAATTTGTTAACTGTGACTCATGAAAAGTACTCGTCAACCTCTGACAGGTTAAAGTGTGTTTTAAATGGTCCGAAAACAATCTGATCCAATAGCTGAAGCGTGAACAATAAGCTGGCATTTCCACAATCTAAAAATGATTTTCAACCGCTTCTACCAATAAATAACATATGTAAGAATCATAACCCTTAACTATGAGATTTTGTGGTTTGTTGTTAATAAATGTAAGTTAAAACTGTATTTGTAAACAAAATATATCCAAATCCCTTAGTTGATCCATCGCGCCTTGCTGACACTCCAGCAATTTATCCCTCGAGTTGCTAAAACTGAAAGAACGCTCACATTTCATCGCATACATTTTTTATTCAGTTGCACAGAAAATTGTATTAAATTTTGAACGAGGTCCTGGTCATGATTTAGGTGGGGAGTTTAAGCAATCTTCCAAGTGTTCACTTAAAACTTTAAACTGAGTTACAGCTGATTTCATGCAAATTTACCCAATATGCACTGCAAAAAAAATTTTTTGTTTAATTCCATTTTTTCTTTTCACGTATTTCTTTTTACTTTCGAAAAATAGGTTTATACCATGTGTCCACATGGTATAAACCTACGCGTTATTTTTTCTGCAGTATCATTTTTCTTTCTTTTTATCATTCCACTATATTTTTAGTAGTAAAACTATATATTTGTTTGAAACAGTTTTTACGAGAAAAAAAAGAAAAACCAGTTAAAGCACAGATATTACGAGTGACTCAAAATGAGTATTGGCATTAAATGGTCAAGTTGTCCTAAAAATCGATGTTCTAGGTGAATATCATTCATTAAATGTTTTTTATATCTGACTAAAATGGATTTTTTTCCATAGCAACTATATTATAAATGATTGCACTCAGTAAAGAAAACCCATTCTAGAAGTTTTAAGCACCTTCTCTATTAATTTTTTTTTTTCACAACATTTAATACATTTAAAAATGCACAAAAAAAGTTGCGATAGTTTCTCAAAGCTTAAAATTCCTTCAGATTATTTTCAGCTAATTTGTTAAGCTTTGGTTAAAACAGCTTATAGTTTCAAACCTGTTTAATACCATTTTCCTAGTTCTTTTATAAAGATATTATAAATACCCTTGGGAAAAATTAGTTCATTATATATCATTGAGTAAAACAAATGGCAAAACAAAACAAAAAAAAGTTGTAATAAAGCAATATCATTCAATTTGCAGCAAGTGACTCGAATATTTTTAGAATGTTTTAGGTAAATTTATTCTGTCTTTCTAGATTACCTGTGCAACAGCTACGTTCAATTAAAGGAAACTTATGGTGCGTAGCCATCTTTATTTGCGACAAAAATTACTTAAAACTGTTTTAAAAATTATTTGTCTCAAAAAAATATCCAAATTTAGAGATTTATATATTGAGATATTATTTAGATTTTGTGATTGAAATTCGTGAAATTTTAATTGATTTGAATAAAATTTTGCTGTAGTTTATCTTAATCTAAATTTTTAATTTCAATTCATAAAAACAACATAATAAATGATAAACCTTTAGTATTACAAAAATGTTTCTTATCTTTCTTACTCTTAAATGTTTTTGAGTTTATCAACGATTTGACCTTCCCTCGTTCTGAAGGTGTAACGCAGCTTTTTGTTTCTACTGTTTTATATTAACTGATATAAAATAGTGATCTCGTGTACCAGAAACAAAACCTAGATTTTTTAAACTTGAATTTAAAGTTTGAATAATGTAAAATATAAAATAAAATATATTTCTAAAAAAATTCAAAGTAAATGATGTAAAGTTCGGTAAATATTTCGTAAGAAACTTCAGAACCCCTAAAATAATTTCTGGATCCGTACTGGATATATATATGCTTTGGCAATTCAAATTTCCTCAAATTGATTGAACCTAATGTACATGAGTTTCTATTTTTGAAGTTCAGCTAAAATATAATTAAGGCGAAATTTGAAAAGGAAATTAAAATCTTTCGTTTTCCACATCAAACGAAAGACTGTATGTGAACAATCAGCAGAGCTACCGAGACTTTCTTTTGTTATTCGATATACAATAGGCAGCTGACAAATTATATCTAGATTAAGGAGTATTTCTTTAAACGCTCGCTTATCATTTTTTCTCACAAAGAAAATTTCGAATTTCAACGCGATAAAAAACGTTTTGATTCAATAGTGTGTAATAGATCCAGACTCCGAAAGCTTTTGGTAGATTGTAGAAAATATTTAACGTTGGAGACCTTAAGTAACTAAAATTGTAAAAACCAAATCATACACAATGTTTTTACATTGATAAGCATAGCTATAACTTATATTCATCGTTATATTATATATTTATGGTTTTACTGTATATTCACAGTTACGTTATATATTCATGTATTATAGAAATCGTGCTAAAATACAAAATATTTGTTTTGTGAGATTGATACAATATTAAATTATTAGCAACAGTAATAAATTATTAGCAACAATAATAAATTATTAGCAACAATAATAAATTATTAGTAACAAAGCTTTCTAAATTATTTAACAATTTAAAAATTAACCATTTAAATTCACTTCATTAAAAATGTGAAAGAAGAAATTTACGATAGGGATGAGCGAGATGTGCTTATTCCCCATTTAGACGAGAGTGAGACGAGAGTGAGACGAGAGTGAGACGAAACTAGCGTATTTCTCAAGAAGTAAAAAAAAAAAAAAAAGCTTTACTTATTTGGTTAATTTTTTTAAGAAAGTATAAAATTAATTCTATGAGAGTGTCACGTAAATACCAATTGCAAATAACAAACTCACAGAGTTGACATTACTTGAGAAAAGCGTTTCGCTAATTAGAAATAGCGATCTAATGTTTTTACAAATACTTCGTTCAGCTTCCTCCCAGCAAACATCGAGTCTAAAAAAGACGTCTTTTAGATGTATAAAAAACGTCCTATACGTCTAAAAGACATATTTAAGACGTCTTTTTTAGACTAAATGTTTGCTGGGCTTAGAGTGAAGTTCTATTGAAATCTTTAGATTTAAGCTGAGGGTAGCAGTTTAATCAACTTCCAATATTGTGGAATCAAGGTTTTAGATGAAAAATGAATTCAAATAAATATGTTAATGATGTTTTTTGACATAATACATGTACTATGATGTCGAAATCACTGTTCTATTTGGTTTCAACTACTTGCTTTAAAATTTCGAAAAAAGAAATCCGTTTTTTTTTTTTCAATTCTTTTTCTAATAGCTTAGATGTAATGGTAAATGGTAAGTTGAAGAAGCCAAAGCTTTACACTTAGCCAAAGGGTTTTTATATCATTTATTTTTACAAATCTATCCCAAATTACATATTGAAAAATGTGGTAGTCGAAAAGATATTGTGTTAATGATTCTAAAGGTCTTACTAAAAGAGTCAAACTTGCGGCTTGATCTTTAACGAAATAAAAAAGAATATTCCCAGCAATCACACAACGTTGAAATAACGTTGAAATAAAGTTGATCGACGTTGATCAACGTTATTTCAACGTTGTGTGCTTGCTGGGTTGTTGGGAAAAATCTATTTTACTCTCAGTTAGGTCTCAAGTGTGTTTTCCATTCCTCTTTTGAACATGAGGTGTCCAGTTATGACGTCTCCAAGATGTCGATTACACATATTCTCCGTGATAGATAATTGTCATTTGATCTTGAAGCCCACGAATATGCAATAAATTGGGAGAAATTTCTATTACATTTTAATTGATATTACTCTTTATCTTAATGAGAAGATGAAATAGGTGATGGATTGTCTTATTAAGTGGTTTCAAACTATCAGCATTGTTAAATATTTTTTCAACAAATTCTTTTCTGATCTTGCAATCAAGGTCTCCTAAACTCAGTTGTATTTACTCCAGTGGTTTTAAAGATTTTACAACCCAGGAGGTTTTACACCCAGTAACATTTTGAATTTTTTAAAAAAATCCCATGCTAAGTTCATTCTTTTTGATGAAATTCTGAAATGGTATGAAATACAAGTTTTTTTGGCAATCATTTGAAGATTTAATAATTATGCGTGATTTAAAGAATCAATAATTTTATGTGTTAACAAATAAAAAATTTTTCTTCTTGAAAAATTTTTCTTCTATTCAAAAAATTAAATGAAACTTATTTAACAAAGCCATTTTCAGCAATTAAACTCTGTTTAATTTAAACTTGTTCTGTTTGAGCTAAATTGTATGCTGAAGAACTAAAAGTTTGATTTTTTAAATTTTTAGTTCCTCAAAAATTCACTTCTCATTTTTTTCGAGCCCTGTTCTCGCGAGATCGAGAAAAAAAGCGAGATTAATTTAAGATTAATTTAAGATTAATTTAAGATTAATTTAAGATTAATTTAAGATTAATTTAAGATTAATTTAAGATTAATTTAAGATTAATTTAAGATTAATTTAAGATTAATTTAAGATTAATTTAAGATTAATTTAAGATTAATTTAAGATTACAATATTTACAAAAATAAAAAAAGTAAAAAGATGGTGAAACTCGTTTCATAAATCTATAAAAAGATGATGCCTTGAGAAAATCAAATAGAATCGTCACTTTTGATCTATAAAAGTGATTCTGGCAAAAAAAAGAATTAAAAAAGAATAAAAAAATTGATGATTTTTAGAATTAAAAAAAAATGCCATACTGGTGATAAAATTGCGGATAATCCTACTAGTCCTTCATCATTAGCTATCAATTGAAGCCAATAATCGGTGCTGATGAATTTGTCGGAGGAGAACGAACGCTTCAGTGTTACTATGCTCCTGATGTATCGAACGTATCAAACGATTCAAAAGATACTGTCGACTTTTCAGAAGATTTTTAATGAGTTTAATAACAGATTAAGATTTCAAGGGCCCAAGTTATATTTATTTACGAGAACCTTATCTACTTTAAAAATGTTGTCACTAGAAACAAGACTTGAACTTACCAGTGTGATCAAAAAAGTGTAGTCAAAGCAATAATGTGATCAAAAAAGTGTATTCAAAGCAAAAATAAAAAGTCGTATTCAAAGCAATGATGCTAAAGTGCAAGTTACAAAATGTCTGCTAGATTGACACAGGCAATAACAATAATATTTTGTACACACAATTCTCTATCATGATCAAGAAATTCATTCCACAAACATTACAATACGTCATTATTCCTAAGGCATAGTAAGTTGCGAAAGTAGAGTGGTCATGATAATTCCAATTAACACAACTTAATGGTTCTTCCTTGAATTTGCCCTTCATGCTGATGTCCTTCATGATTCCGAATTTATAAATTTATAAAAAATTTACTATTATTCAAAAGATATTAGTATTTATTTGTACCCCTGCTCTAGAATAATTTCTTTAACAAGAAAATATTCAGTGACACTAAAAAACGTAAACTCAAGTTGCTTTCACCGCCTCCAGATTCTGCAGATCTCTCGACAATTTTTTTTTTTGGATTGAGGGTTGGAGATGGAAAGCGATGAAGTAATTGTTGTGGTTTCATAGAAAACTGTATTTGTGTAACTTTCAGTATTTGGTTTGGTACGAGTTATGAATAAAGATAAGCATTCGTTGAACTTCGGTCATCGAAGTTGAACAAATAGAAGTTCTCGTTAATGAGTACAAATTTTAGCCAAAGACGTATATTCGATCAACTTTTTTCCCAAAGTTACTACTCGGTTATTAAAAACACTATTTGCCGGTGCTTACTACAAATATTGCATAGCCCTCAAACCCCCTACTCCCTCCCTCCACTCCGCATTCTTGAGTGTGAATATTTGGAGTCAACTCCACCATATAACTTTATATTAAAACTTAGGAAGATATTGAAAAACAAGATAAAATAAGTGATGTGTGATGATTACAGTGCGATTGCAGATTTGTTGCAAATTAATCTTTTGGGTCATTTTATAAGATAAGCTTTGACTAATTTCAATTTCGAAAAAAACTTTTCTTTTCTCTTCGTTCGTTTTACTACCTGTAGAGTAACAGAAATTATTAGCAAAATCCACAATAAAATTACACATGATAAAAATCAATTCTTAAAAAAAGTTACTAATGCAAAATAAAAAAGGTTTTGTTTGGTTACGTTTTGGTGTTGAGTTACCCTCCTTGGGTTGCAAACCTTTTTGGTTTGGTTATGTGTGGGTGTAGTGTGCGGTTCGTGCATAGTTCATGTATGGTTCGTGTATGGTTCAAGTAACGGTAGGCTCCTAAACTTCTAACACTTTCGGCTACGCAAAGCTTAAAAATAAAATCTTAATGCAATTAATAACAATATAAAAATTCCTTAATCGAAATATAAACGAAATGATATGACACTAATGGTTCTTCTCATTTCACTTAACAGTTGCTCTGAAATATTTAACTCAAGTATAATTTTTAAATATTTAAAAATACTAAGAATCTGCATCCCGGCCGCCATTTGCCGTGAAATACGGCATTTACTGACTTGCCAGCCTTGCCGAGGGTCTCAGTAATAATCATCTTATATTTGCAAACAATAGTAAAATAGCACGGCAGTCCACGACAACAGACGACATCTCACCGCAACGCTGTCATGTTTTTGACAACGTTGTTGTTGTATCGATTTTTTTACTCATTCATCGCGTATTATGAATTAAATAAGATGCACCGTTTTATGCATATGAAAAATAAATTTATCATTTATCAACTGTTTTTTTTATCAACAATTTTGTAATAGTTTAACTTGATTAGTAGTAGTATCTTTTACTAATTTTGCTTTTTTACAAATAGCAAAATGGAATTACTCCACCTAAGACAAACACCAGTTGGCCTATGACATGGATTGCGTGAGGTTCATAGAGAATTGCCATTCTCAATTGTTACTAGTGAAGGATTTAAGGAGCACAGACTTGGAGTATCTTACAGGAGCTGCCAACACTACCAATTTCTGGACTTCGAGGGCAAATGAACCGTACATACTATTTTCTTTCGACTGCATTAGTGTAAATTTGAACAGTCAAAAGTGATAATTAGCTGCGAACTCTTTGAAGGTTCACACACATCTTTAGCAATTTCTAAGAAACCGGATCAAATCTGTGAATCTATTCCTAGATACTCCGACGGCTTGAAAACTGTGGTAGTTCACGATGCTTGAGCCAACATAAAGACAACAATCCTAATGTCAAGGCGGATCAAAGATAGCCTTTTTTGCGCTAATCATGTGTTTAATCTGGTCCTACAGAAAGCAGTCTCCAGAACAGAAGGTGTAAAGGAGTTGCTTGAAAAGTTCACGAACCTTGTCAGTTTCCTGCATCGGTCATCATTGTTAGAGTAACAATTGGAAGCATTTTTTAAAGATGTGAAAGGTAAATAATCTATTAAATATTTAAAGAGTAGTGGACTAGTAGTACTTGTACTTGCAGATAGTAGTTTGCAAACAGCCAGCAAGTGTCAGCATATTAAACTATAATTGATTTTTTAATAATTCGCTCAATAATTAACAAACTTTGTTAACAGTAATATTATTTATTTTAACAATAATATTATTTATATCATTTATTAATATATATTATTGTCTAGTTTTATATAAATGTAAAACTATTTAAGTAAAACATTGACAATTTACACCATTTGTTGTAATCTTTTAATTATTTTTATTTTCAGTGAAAAATGCGAAGGTAATTACCGCAGTTGCAACAAAAGGTGGAACTCGCACCAAATTATGTTATCGTGATTAACTCAATTAAAGCCGGCTTTCATGATGATCGAAGAACTAGGAACGGAGAAATTTGCCCTTCTCATAACGGATGAAGATGATTAGACCTGTATTAAAACGATTGAACCTCTCTTGGTAATGTATAGATCATTCGCCGAAAAACTCTACGGTGATCTCAAACCAACAATTCATTTAGTTTGTCCTTCAATTTTTTGAAATTCTAATCAGAGTGAGAAAGGTGATTGAGAATCTCACAAAAATGGAAAACCTACTGGCGGAGTTTGCTAAGAATCTGAGCATAAAAAATCTTTTAAAGTTTGGGGACTACGTCTGTGACAATAAGCTTTATACAACTGCCCACATTTTTTCAAATGAAATCTGCTGAAACGAAGTTTAAAGATGCTTTATAGTCAGCTTATGGAAGAGATCATGCTTGATTTTTCATATCTTATTTTCTCAACCAGATCCGAAATGAGACTCAAATGAATGAGAAACTATACGGGATGGACTTACTTAAAAACCCAAGAAGAAGCCATAACAACAACAGTCCAAAATAGAACTTGAGTTTGATGTGTATGAATCAATACCGAGGCCCGAAACAACAGCAAATAAGTTGACATCTTAGGCTGGTAGAAGACTAATTCAAGACTCTTCCAAAACTCTCTGAACTTGCCAAACAAGTATAGTTTGTGCCAGTATTCAGTGCCACAAATGAAAGACTATTTTCAGCAAGTGGCAATATTGTGATAAATAGATGAACCAACGACGATCCCAAGACGTTAATATAATTTACATTCAGCAAAATTTAAAACATATCAAACTTGGATCCAACTTTTATTTATTTTTATTTTTATGCGTTTAAACAAAAAAGTTACATGGAGTATAAATAGTTGTAGCATTTTGTTACATACGGAAAGTATATTTTCATTTGACATCGATTGCCGCCCGTTGCCACGAACTGCTAGCGCAAGTGCCGGCGTAGTCGACGCGCAACCTTTCATTGCCGACTTTCGGCAAATTTCAGTCAGCAAGACCAGCTTGGTAATCTCGCCAATCTTGACAAGTCTAAAATAGTCGGTAACGCAGACCCTTAACAAATATAGATAATAATATATTTAATACAGGTAGTAATATGTAATAAAAACTCACTCAAAATTTTTCTCTTACAACCTTTGGACTCATAACCAGTGTCTTTCTATATTAGAACTGTTCTCAATTTGAAATCTTTTCTTTCTCTTTTTCCCAAAAATCTCTTTTAAAACATCTCTAAAAAATTCTCTTATCAATTCTTCCATAAAATCTCCCTCAAAAAATTCTTTTTTAGATTTTTTCATAAAATTTTCCCATAAAATTCTCTCTAAAAATCTTCTCATAAAAATCTCCTAAAAATTTCTCCTAGATTTTCTCAACCGGTCTTTTTATTTTTGTCCACAAACTTTTCTTAAATCAAGTGTTGTCCAAGCATAAACAATGAATTTTGTTTTCAAGTTCATTAGTGCTTTTATTTCTACTTCTTAGTCATAGCTCTCTGAAACAGGTTTTACCAATTATCTTTTGATAAGTGTTTGTCGTTGGTCTCGACTTATTTGTAAAAATCATAAACTTACAATTGAATTTCTGGTCGTTATTGCGAAAGCAGTTTTAAACTTTAATGATGTGACTGATTTCTTTCATGCATATGTACATGTGTGTGTGCCCACCTGGTGTTTCGATTGTCTCGCACTTTTCTTCGGTTGAGCATTTTATATGTTTAAACCAAGTAAAACTTAAAGATGTTTTTAAAAATTTCTTTCGTTTTCCTTCCTCACAGTGTAAATATAGCTCCCGCACTCCGCGGCTTATTTAGTGTAAATAACTAAATTTTCAAAACGTATTCAATAGAAAGTCAAGATGTGCTTCAAATACTGATAAGCATCTGCTCTCATAACTTCTATGTCCAACTCAATCAGGCGAAAATTTATCAAATATAGCAAACTATATCCAAAAAAGCGCATATTGAATGTAAAAAACTTTTTTAAAATCAGCTTCTTTTCAGACTCTCATTTCAAGCTCTGACACATGATAGCTTCAAGCACTGACACACGTGCCATTCTCCCACATTTTTAAAATTTTTAAAGCTTATAACAACTACAAGTCAGCAACTAAATACAGTACAATCTCTCTAATTCGAATCTCCTTAATTCGACTAAATGTAAAGTCACCGTGAAATGCGCTTAAGAAACTTATGTTTAACTTTCTATAATTCAAATCTCTATAATTCGAAAACCTTCATAATTCGATTGGATTTTTCGGACCCTTTAGTGAGAATCTCTCTGTAAATCGTTTTTTTAAATTTTGCTGACGTATAAAAAGCTCGTTAACCGTTGAGTTCTTTTTTCAAATTTCGAATATTTTGAGTTTTTGAAAAACGACTTTTGTTTAAAAAACATTATGGCATCATAGAGACCGCTTAAAGAAACCAAATTAAAGCGGAAACACGATGTTCTACTGAAATTGGAGAATAGAAAAACAAATAGAGGTTTCGAAAATCTTTGATATTCCACCAAACATTCTTTTAACCTGGAAAAAGAATAAAGATAAAATCTTTGACGCTTTTCGTCAAGGAAACTTGGCTGAACGGGTGAAGGTTGATACGTATTATCATGTCAACAAAGCTGTACTTAAATGTTTCAAACAAATGAGCTTATATTCAAAAAAGGCGATCTACAATTACTGACTTTTTTTTTTTTTAAAAAAAAGTTTAAAACACATAATCTCTATTGCATTTAGACCTAAGAATCACTATTTGTTTGTTTTTTAATTTCTAATTGTAGTTTAACCAGAGTATTTGAAAAAAAATCAACTTTCTATAATTCGAAAATCTCGAACTTTTATTTTCCCCCATGAAGTTCGAATTAGAGAGATTGTACTGTATTAAACAAGTTATGATGGACGCATTAACAATTAACTTTAACGAAAACAAAAAGTTTTGATAAAAATTTTGCTTGGCTATATCATAGCTACCAAGATAACCCCTCCTCTGGCCATGTTTAAAAGAGAAAACGTAAAGATTTAGTAACCTTAATACATAAAATCTAATTCAAACTTTAACAAATTTGACACATAAAACTGAATAAAATTGGTGATTCTAAAAGATAGCAGCTTTAACTTTTATTTATTTAAGGGGATAAATTAAGAACCGAACACTTTTTAATAACAAAAATGTAAATGGTTTAGATACCATCTGATTTTCAAAGTAACATTAACTAGGATATACCCTGTACGATCTATGAGTTTGATTTATGTAAAAATAGTTGAATCTTCATCTTTAAATTTTGGGAAAAGTTTATGTCCTAAAACTAAACGATAAAAATTTAAATTATTACATTTCTCTAGGGTCAGTTCACATTTGCCCATCTTCTGACAACAGTGTCACTGCTATTATGGTCGTTTATTTCTTCTTTGACATCTGGGAAGTCCAAACCTCAACGCCATTAATTTTATATAAACGCAACCTAAAATTTTCTTCTTTAAATTTAATTGAGCAACTTTTAAACTTCGAACGATAGTTACTTATTACAAGAAATTTTTTTATGTCATAAAACGTACGAAAGAAGTTCTTTGCCCGGTTATTATAAGAATTGTAAGAAAATGCACTACCATTGAAGGGGCGGATTAAATTTTAAAAGTCAAACGAAATACCAAGGAAATTAGAAAAGCGGTACAATTGAATGTTTCTATAAAAAAGAACACTTTTTAGAACACCGAAAGCACTGAGTCTTTGAAAATAATCCGTTTCAAAAACCTTTAAGCCAAAAAAAAAATTTATCAAAACCAGAGCCCAAGGTACGCGAATAATGATATCCCATATATTGCAACAGGCTAATGTTGCCCTTTCCTTTAAGATAACTTAAAACGGTTTTAAATTTAAGAGTTGCAGTTTATTACGAATTATAATGTTTAACATAAAATTAAAAATAGTTACAAATATTGTCAATTGAAAAAAATTGAAAAAACAAGATAATTTCGCAAATTTAATAACTCACCAGTCAATAGAACTTCCTAATACCCAGAGTTCAAGTAAAATTTATTCAGGTCGAACAATAAAAAGACACTGGTATCTAACTATCTTTTTAAGGACACTTGCGTAACGTCTCTTAGTAAACGTGGATCGTTTAACATCCGTTTATGTAACAAACCTTTTAAGCAATTTATACTAAAATCATGAGCAATAACTCAAAAAAAACCAAATCCTCATCACAGGAGGCAAAAAATAGTAGTCAGACAAAAATTCCCGAAATGTCAAATAATCAAAAAAACTTAAAAGTTTCAGAATCAAGTAGAAGCAGTGTGACGGGTTTTCAACTATTCATATTCTTTTTGGCATCAACTTCACTTGCAATAAATGTTGCTTTTATATACGGATTAATTCCAATTCAAGGTAATTTTTATTTTAGTTCCTCTAGTTTAACTCCTACTGTTCTTGTTACTGCTGTTAATAATGGTGGTGATGACGGTATTTGTGTCGTTGTTTTTGTGTTGTTTCTAAATGTTGTTTCAATTATCGTTTTTGTTTTCCTCTGGAAACATTTAGTAACAAAAATATCGTTGCTACTGCATATGATATACTTTTCTTAAATAAGTTAACTTAAATTTTTCTTTTTTAAATCTATGTAAATTTAAATACATTCTTTGAAATGTGTGTGTGAACCTTCTTTATCAGCTTATATATATACTGATTATACAAATTTTAACAATTAAAAAAATTGTTTGCAATTTGCTTTTGTACAAGATAGCAAATATATTTAGAATTAGATCCCTTTGTTATATATATTTGCTATATTATATATTTTGTAATATTTTTCTTTATTAAGGATGCACTGGACCTGCTGGTTTGAAAGGTGAAAAAGGTTTGTTATTTCTCTAGTTTCTGTTGATTTATACGTTTTTATAATTCATTCTTTAAAATTATGAAGGTCTTAATTTTTATTAGGTGAAGCAGGACCTCCTGGGCCACAAGGTATTCAAGGTAGTAATTTAACTCTTTGCTTTTACTTTAATACTCTTCAATAATTTTTTACTGTCGTTTTTTTTAGAATTTTGTTTATAATTTTAAATTTATTTAAGTTGTGCGTTTATAAAAAGCAATGAATGAAAGGTATTTTATATATTTAAAGTTAAGCACTCTCCATACATTGCTTATAATTTATGAATAAAACCTATATTTTCTAGTTTTACTTAAACTTAGACTTTTTAAAATTATAATACATGAATAAAAACACTTAGAAAATGAAAACATACCATAACTCCTCTGGCTTGCTTAATAGTTGGGGGGGAAAAAAAATCCATTGGTAGTTGTTAATTGTGGTGGTGATTTTAAACTAGTAACAACTATTAACTTACCATCAGCAAAAAAAATATTACTATTTTGAATTGTTATTAAAGTATAAACAATAAAAATTGCAGTTTTCTCTGATTTTTAGTGGTTTTCTTTTTCAAGAATAACATCTTACTGTAAATGCATAAATATGTAGAAACTATTATTACAATTAATTTAGGTCCCACTGGACCAATTGGTGAAGTAGGACCTAGAGGATTCCCTGGTGAACAAGGTAATTTTTAGGCATTGTAAATGTTTTCAATTGGTCATTTGTTTTAAGTTATTGAAATGCTGTATGTAACAGTCAATAATTTCTTGAGTGTTTTTAAACATTTGTTAAAAAGTAAAACAAAAATTTATTTTTTTGTTTTTTTTTTGTGAAGTTGCTATTCTAGGCTGAAGTGACATCCTGGATTTTATCTGAGCTTACAAAATTTGTCCTACCATTTCAAGCAAATTTATTTGCTTAAAATGGTAGGTCAAATGAAACTTCTAGTAAAACCTTTATTATTTACCTTTTAAAGCAAATATTATTATTGGTATAAAAAAGGAAACTCTTTTAAGATTTTAGTTCATTTAGTTTATTTAAAAGGTTGTGATGAAACTTTGATCCTTGGATGTCCTACCACCTATAGAGTTTTTACAATTTCTCTCAAAAATTTGGCCACACACTGTTAATGGCTAAGGTTACTTCAAATAAAGCATCTGACTGGAAATGAGTCTAGGAAGCTACTAAAAGATATTTACATCCTTAAAGGATTAGTTCTAAAGCATTCATTCCTCCTTGCTGTCCCCTTGATATGTTGAGAAAAATTGATGCTGTTTTTAATGCATGCTTTGACAATTTCCTAAATGGAAGTTATCAGAAAAAAAAGTTAGAGTCTTAAAACTCCAAAAAATAAAATTTGTAACTTGACTCCATTTTCCTAAATAGTTGAAACTGTAAAAATGTTTGAGTTGCTTTAATATACTTAATTTTTTTCTGAAATAATTATAATACATTTTGCAATGAAATATGTTGTTCATATTTTACTATTTTTAATTGTAGGTGTTCCTGGTAAAGATGGGGAAAAAGGTTACAAAAAATTCATTTTACTTTTATTTTTTAATGGTTACTTAATTTATATTTTTATTTACTTTTTGAATAAATGCAAGGAGTTTTTAATGTTTTTGTCTTTTGCAGGATCAACTGGAAATACAGGTCCAATTGGTAGGCTGCCTGTTTTTTTTGTTTGTTTTTCTGTATTTTTGTTTGCTTATTTGTTATTCTAATGCATGCTAATTAAAAACAAAAATCAAATGAAATAAAAGAAAAATACATAGATATGATATGATATATTTTGCTTCAATCAAAAAACAATGGATTATCAGTTTTTAAGTGACAATGTGCAGAATAAACTTTCTTGTTGTCTAATAAATTAAACAATTTTTTTGTTAAATGTTGACTAATAGATGTATTAATTAAATAATAAAATAATTAATTTTTAGGTAAGACTGGGTTGACTGGACCACCAGGTACAATGCTTTCTAGACTGTTTTGTTATTTGAGTTAATTACTTATTTTAATTAAATGCTTTCTATAGATTAACCAAATTATGTGTTTTGTTTCTTTCTTTCAATATCAAAATTATTGCATGCATTTTCAAATGAAAATGAAATAACAAAAACAGGTCTTAACTTACTAAGCATGAAAAAAAAAACCTGCTTACTTAAATATTTTTGTCTTTAGGACCTGCTGGAAGAGATGGAAAAGATGGAAAAGATGGAAATCAGGGTAAGAAATTTTTTTAAACTACCAGTTCTTATTTAAGTATGCAGTAATTTTTTAAAGCTAGCTTAACAAGGAAAAAATGGACATGTCACATTTTGCAAATTTTAAGAAATGTTTTGAAAGTATCTTATTCTTCCATAGGATAGAATAATTTTAACTGATCATTACTCGTGGCAGTGAGTTTTTAATATGTTTGTGTAGTCAATCAATATTTAACATGGAAAAAAAGCAAAAATGAGGGTTAACAAATGATAATAATAAAATTTGTGATATGTCTGGTTTTTCCCCTGTAATCTTCAATTGAGATATACAAGTTAAATTTTTGATTGCTATATTTTAAGTTTAAAACAATTTTAAAATGAATCATTTAACTTTAAATTTAAGGGCCAGCTGGTAAAGATGGAGCTCAAGGATTACAAGGACCACAAGGTTTGATAATTTAAATAAATTGTTCTTGAGAGTTATCTTTTCATGGCCAATAAAAAATCCAAAATGTTTTTAAAAAAAAATTTGAGATATAAGCAACCTTTTTGCTATGCTTAAAATCCATAAATGCATTTTTTTTTTCTGAGATTTTTTTGGCATTTGCTAGATAATTGCTAGATTTTATACATACATACATACATACATACATACATACATACATACATACATACATACATACATACATACATACATACATACATACATACATACATACATACATACATACATACATACATACATACATACATACATACATACATACATACATACATACATACATACATACATACATACATACATACATACATACATACATACATACATGTATGGATGGATGTATTGCTAAATATTTTTTATTATTGTTAAATATTTTTTTTTACATTCAATTTTTTTTTTATTTACAATATTTTTCAATTCTGTAAAACATTTTAAGAAATTGTTTAATGAAAAAAATTCATAAAACATAATACTTTTAATCAAAATTCATATTAAATATAAATAATATTTTTAATTAAAAGGACCTGCTGGGAAAGATGGTAAAGATGGCAAAGAAGGAAACCCAGGTTAGATACTTATTTCACAATAAATTTTAAGCTGTTTAATAATAATTTGATTACTTTTAGTTTTCTTAGTAAATTTTTCAAAACTTTTAAATTAAAGCCTTAATTTTGCATTTATTAAATACTAGGGCCAGCTGGTAAAGAAGGAGCACAAGGACCTCAAGGGCTTCAAGGACCTCAAGGACCTCAAGGTGAGTTCATTGCTTTTTTAAAATGTGCAAGTCATAACAAATTGGTTAAATTTGATATTATTGAAATAGCAGAGAACTAAAAATAAAATAGTCACAATAAATTAATAACTGCTACATTCTTCAAAAAAATCAAAACTCAAATCTTTGTTCTGATGTTTCAAACTGCTCTGAATATTTTGAATGTCTTTAGTCTGATGATTTTGATTGTTGTAAATGCCACATTAAAAAGCACTGAAAATTTTGTGTTTTAAAGCTTTTGATGTGGCATTAAAAATTAAGTGTTATAGCTAAAACCACAAAGTATTATAGCCTCTCTTTGTTGTTCAAAGAAAGGCTATGATATTTTATGATACAATGGATCTAAATCTAGGGTCTTGTTGAAAAGGACAGAAAGGATTGTCCTTTTATTGCTAAAGCAAACCACCCTTACATTGAAAATGTTCCAAGGTTATGCTAAAAATTTTTAAACAAAGTTTAATAGTACTTAATAAAAAAACCTATGCCATTTTATCTCAGTAAGTTATTAGTAGCCATTATGCATTTAAGTTATTTTTGGGACCAGCAGCCAAATCCAAACAACTAATTTTTTTGCTGTATTAAAGTGTTAATTTTTTAAATTTATGAACAACAATTCAATAAACTACATTTTAAATAAAGGAATGTCTTAATTTAGCAGACAAATTGTTTTGATATTATCAATTATCTTATAGGACCTCCTGGATTGAACGGTGCACCAGGTATGAATTAAGCTTTTATGAAATCAGGTGATTTCTTTGGTAAAGGCAAAAATTTCTTTTGACTAAAGTAAAGATAACAACAAGTTGGTTTCATCCATTCACTTCATATAGTCATTTAATACTTACTAAATGTTTAATGTAGTTACAATTACTTTTAGGAAAAGATGGCCTTCCGGGTATTCAAGGTGAATTTTTTTTTTATTTAAAAAAGTTAATCTGATTACTTCAAAGAGTTTAACCATCTTGGAGTTGAATGAGGTTTATGAGTTTTAATTTGATTGTCAATAATTATTTTAATAAATTTGTTAAATATTTTTAGGACCAATTGGACCCCCTGGCGTTAATGGTTAGTTTTTTTTAAAAGTTGATTAAGAAGTTTTGTTGTATTTTAAAATTTTGAGAATTGTTAACTTTAACAAATGGCACAATCATTTATCCTTAAACAAGAAATCAGTCACAATATTTTTTGAAAATTGTCAAATCTTGAAAATTTCTCTAAAAATTTTTTAATGATTTTAAATCTTTCATTTACTTTATGACAAAGTTCAGTTCTTTTTAAAGTATTGTGCAAATTTCTTGAAGTTAATGTTTTTATTACTTGCTTTTTATTACACAAAGACAAATTGAGTGAGTTGTATTTTAAAATTATCTCTTTGGTTAATTTTGATTTGTTGATTGAATATAACAGGACAAGCAGGTGTAAATGGAGAACCTGGACCTAAAGGACCAGCAGGACCACAAGGAATTCAAGGAATTGCTGGAACTCAAGGACTTGCTGGACCCTCAGGACCTCCAGGTAATTATTTTTATTTTACTGTTTTTACAATAATTTCGCAAAAAGAAAGCCGACCAGCTGATTTTTTTCAAAAATGTGTTTTACTTGCAGTAGGATTCACAGTTATTTATATTCAGCTTTGAAATAGATGCAGCTTTGATTTAAAGCAAACAGGTATGGGGTGTGATCTACAAAAAAACATTTTTAGACCAGTTTATAAGTTTTATAAGTTTATTGTAAAACTTATCTGAAATATTAGAACGATTTAAGATTTTTTGTTTTCAGGGGATGAAAGCAAACATTTAAAAATTTAAGCTTTGGTTTGAGTATATAACAAAAAAATGTATATAAATATAAACAGATCCATGTAATGTTTAAAAAACATTTTTCTTTTTTAACTGTTTCTGATTTCTTTATAAAACATAAGTATTAACAGAACTGAAACTAAAATCTAGGGTCTTGATAAAAAAGACAGGAGTGACAAACTACAGTTCTAAATGGTTGAAAGTTCAGATTGCTAACTGTTCTAAATACTTGTTAAAAAAACAATGAAGTTCTCTGGTCTCTGGCACCATTTCCCCATAAAGTTTCAAAAAAAATCAACTGTTTTTTGTTTAAACTTTTAAAATGTTTTTTGATCAATTAGTTGCAATGTCATTTTGGTATCTTTTCTTAAGAAAATTAAAACATGGCCTCAGCTGTTATCACATACTCATTACCAGAAATCTGTAAACTTGCTCAACCAATAACCCTTTTAACCACCACTCTTGCAATCAGGTTCAAGTAAATTTCTAAATCAAAATCTTTCTTGTGATAAACAATGTTGACTAAATTCTAATAGCTCTTATGTTGTTCTGCACACCCATCAGAAAAGAAAGTTATGTAATTACCATGTAATTTATGTAATAACCAAAACCATAAAAAATTTAAAAAATACATAATAGTGTTGGTTAAGATCTAAGTATAACTGCTCATAAAATAACTAATACTGCTGGTATTTCAGATTAATCAGTACACCATATTTTGCCTGAAGAATTTCATAAGAAAAATTTGTTTTGAAAAGTATAGCTATAAAAACTGATAATTCAACAAAGCTGAATTACCAGTTTTTATAGTATTTATTTTTACAAAACAGTAATTTTAACCAGTTTGCCACATTTTGATAAAAATGTCATGGTATATTTATGGATAATAGTTGGATTTATCAATATGGTCCTAAACTGAAACAGTTTTTAGAATGCATTACTTTAAGTAAAAAGACCTTGTTTACATAATAAATATTTTTTATCAAATGTGAAAGCTTACAAAAATGTTTTGACAATTGCAAATTTACACCAGTTAAAATACTATTTGGTTGAATATACACCATATTTACTTGATCTAGCTCCCAACAACTATTTTTTCAGAAATCTTAAAAGCTCTGGCAGTTGCAAAGCAGTAATTTGCAGACATTTGATCATGCAACAAAAATAGAACTATTGGAGAAACAGTAAATTTATTGAAATTTCATCTATATAAAGATACAGCAATTAAAAAAAGTTTAAGCTTTGCTAACAAAGATGAGTGTAGAACAACAACAAAAAGGCCTAAAAAAGGGGCAAGAAATAAGAGATTGGAAGAGTATTGCAAATAATTTCAATCAGAAACTTACTTTTGTTTACTATTTGCTTTGAAAACTTTTCAAACAACCTTTATTGTAGTTTTCTTTTCCAAACTTAGAAACAATTCTATACAGTTTATTATCACTATTCAGTTTATCAACCAATGTAGCTAAAAATTTGATGAATTTATGTAAATTTGATGTTTTTGTTAGGTATGTTATTTGCAACTTTTTTTTTCTAAATAAGTGAAACTTGAGTTTCCAGTTCTTTAGTAAAGAGTTTACTATAAAATCTTTCTCAGAAAAAAAGAATTTTACATATAAACATAAACTAGAGGGTGTTTATAGTATAACTCCATGGTCCAAAAAATTTTTATAAAACCTTCATCTTTCATAAATGTTAATGGTACGCAGCAGTAGGGATCTTATTTTCATGAGAGGAACTAACAAAATTAATTTTTTTTAAATATCATACTTATACTGGGTTGAAACCTTTCATAAGAAATTCTAGCTCTTTTTGTCTGGGATTTTTTTAAACTTGAGGGTCAATATGTTTCTATGTACATCTAATAAATTAAACTTTGATTTGTAATTGATTGTTTTTTTTGGTTTTGTTTTTGTTTTTGTTTTTGTTTTTTTTTGAAAAAGTTAATCTCAATTGTTTAAGTCTGATTTAAAGGACCACCTGGACAACCCGGATCTCCTGGAGTACCTGGAGTGGATGGAAAAAATGCTGCAGCAAATGTTTGAGTCTAACAAACTGCAGGTTAGAATGTAATAGATTTCTTTTAATTATTTAGAGTATTTATTAATTTGTCTTTAAATTTGTGTTATATGTTGACAGTTTTTTTTTTTTAAATCTTGTCCTATTTTAAAAAATGATTGCTTTTTATGAAAAAAATAGCTTTTTTTATGAAAATGTATTTTGATAGAAAAGTAGTCTCCTCTGATAGAAGTTCTTCTCTTAAAAAAAGATAAATTTTATTGTTTATACAATACTTTTTTTAATGATTTTTATTGTTACTGAATAAAAAGTAAATTTTTTAAAAATATTTTCATATGAAGTTGCAAAAATGAATAAATGAAATATGCATCTGGTCATTCTAGCATATGGAAAGATTTAAAAACTCTTACAAAAAAAAACATTTCAAAAAAATACAAATCTCCAAAAAATAGATGTAAGCACAATTCAATAAGAGATTTAAGCATATTCTTTGAAAGTTAAACTGCTACAAAAGCTGAATTGGTAGAATTGTATTAAAAATCTAGAAATATTCATGCCATGAATATATTTATGTCTTAATAAAATCATATATTTCTGTCTTTAGGAAACTTAAATCAAAATCAAGCCAACTGAAACAGAAATACTACTTGCATGGAATGCTCTTTCTTTTTATTTTTTAAATTCTATTCTGCGGTACTTTCCCTCAACAGTATAATGAGGGAGATTTTCACATGTGAGTTAATCTTCCAAAAAAGTTGTTTCTTGATATTTATAAAGGTTCATTTGTTAATCTTTTATGAATTGTGGATTTTTCTAGAGATTTTTGCTCTTATTAGTATTTATTTAAACAATTTTTTTAAATAAAAATTTGATTAGGCAGTTAAAAGAAATAACTTTTCTGTTTTTAGTATTAGCTTTATAGTGAATTTTGTATGATTTCTAATAAATGTCAAGAATAATTGTTTTTCTGAAACTAAAGTTTTAAACTCAATAAATGGTAGACTTTTTCAATATGGTAGAGTTTTTTGTTACACTAAAATTTAACAGTTTTTATAAACAAAAAATAACTTTTTTTTAACAAAGTATGAATTTTTTTTTCTTTCTTTAGTAGGTTATTTTGTCAATTTATGAAATGTAATATTTCATTTAATAAATGGATCTAATACTTCTTTCTTCCATTTTTTTCTGATTGCCAATTAGTTCTAGAGGATTTCATATCTTTTTTTATTTTCAATATCTTTACACAACTTGATCATAAGAAATATTTTGTTTATTTTGTAGTAAATTTAAATATGAGCTCAAAATGTATTTAAAAGTATTTTTAGTTTATATATGTAGAAAGTTATGGGGAAAAACCCTGATGATTGGACTTCAGAAGAATCAAGTTCTACATCTGATTATTCCAACTGTTCAATAACTGATAAAGTGTTGGAGATTTTAGATGAAGAAGAAAAGCGTATTGAAGTAAGTGCTAAGAAAAAAACAAGATGTAGGTCTAAAGATATTGATCTGGAGAAAGTTATAGATTCTTTACGAAAAGATAAAGATGTTAGGTATACAATATATCATTTTATAATTCACACATTTTATCTTCTCCTTTTTTAACCCAATGAAACATTTTGAAATCATTCTGGCAGGAAATTGATTCCAGGCTCATAAAACTTATGATATGGCAATTCATTATGTTTTGGTACAATGAAACACTCTGCCACTTACTTAGTGTAGGGGAAAACCTCAATGAATGGGACAGTTTTTGCAAAATGCTTTTTAAACGTAGATAAAATTGTTTAATATATATATTTAAATATGTTTGATAACCACAGACTCTAGCTCAATGATATAGTAAAACAAAAAAATTGGATTTGCATTTGGCTATTGGAAAAAAGAGAGTTTTATTGGAGCATGACATTTGTCCCATTCTTTAAGTATGTCTCATTGAATGGGACAAACATAAAAGAACTAAAAATAAACATATTTAATTCAATCATTTTTCTAATTAGTTTATTAATTGTAAATGTAGTTAAATATATAGATACATACAAAAAGACCATGCAAAAAATATTTTTAACTTTAAACATTTTAACTCTAATTAAATTTCAATCAAAGCAGAACTTTCTCATTTTAGAATATTATATTTAGTTATTTCTTTTTAAGTAAAATATTGCAGTATAAAAGTGTGTAAATAATACCCATTACCCATGGGGATAAAAGTAAGGGACAGCAGCATCCCTCTGCTGAGCTGTAAATAATACTTTGTTAAATTCATTCAATAGGTAGTATTTTGTCCCATTCAATATGCGCATCACTTTATCCAAAAATGATTAGTCACACCAAAAACACTATTAATTAAGCTTGAATGTTTTACTCACTGTAGTACTAGAGACTGTTATCTATTTAAGCATGGAATTTTATTTTCCATGACTTCAAAAGTTGCTGCAAAATCAGAAGAAAAAAAGGACGTTTTTAAAAATTACTTTTTTCATTCGAAAACACAATAACATCCATTGTCATTACGGTCGTAGAGCAATAGGATGGATGAGTCAGTCAGTTGAGTTTTTGTTTCTATCACTCTTTGTTACAGGAATTTGAATATCCTTACATCGATGCTTGTATAAGAATCTGAGTTTGTCCCATTCAATAATCGTCCCAGTCATTAAGGTTCCCCCCTACAGTTTGACTTACTTAGTCAACAGTTCACCATTTTCACTGTTCCTACTAAAAAGAGGTTCTAGACTTTCTGTCCCACTTCACTTAATCATAAATTTTCACTTTGTTGCTTTAAAATCCAGTTCAGGCACCTAGAAAAGATGCACAGAAACTTCACATCTGTGATTACTCTGGCTTCAATTTTGATTTAAATTGTATCTCTATGGTCTTATTTATAGGATGAGGCTAGAAGAATGCTCTCTAGATTGACATATAAAGTGTTCAATTAAATGCACCACTATAAGATTTCTGTAGCAGCTTCATCTTCCATTAAGTCAGATCTTTATAATAAGAAAAACATTTTGAAGACCATTAATTGCAAACTCTGATACTCTACTTTAAAGTAAACTGCATAGGCGTTAAGGCAATTTGGTTTTATTTTAATTACAAAGTCTAAATCTTATTTATGATATAAGATATATAAAAACATATATACATATACTGCTTTGACATACATTGCTGGTCAAAGTTTTTGGACACTTTAATGATTGAAAGAGAGTTTCTGAACAAGTACAATGAGAGATTCTAGTGTTTTATACTATTAATCAAATAACTACATAGTAATATCAAAAAGTTTCCAGAATATATTTATTGAAAAAAAAATTTTTCTTAATCTAATTACTGAAATTAAAAGTATCTGTAGGTTTAATTGTTAGCATTACATTACTCTTGTGTTTGCCATAATTGTGTCTCTAACAAGTTTATGCATTTTTCTAATATATTGCAGTTTGAATGCTCAAGGTTGTATGTTTTTATTATTAACCTTGTTTCTGAGATGCTGCAATTTGTTCTCTTTTATCCATAAATTGGTTTCTATTGAAAAGATCAAGATCAATTAAAACTAATTGTATGTGTTAATTGATTATATTTTATGTATAAATTTTACAAATAAAAAATTTTATGTAAAAAAAAAAAGTAATAAAGTTTGGCATTAAGATAATCATGATATCAAAATGCATTACTTTAACATTTAAGCATGTAGGCAGCTCTACTTTTTTTTTTTTTTTTTAAAAAAAATAATGATTTCTGAAATACTTTGAAGCATTATATACAAATATGCTAAGCAAACATATTTAGAAATAGTTATTTTTATATTTTTATATATTTGTTTTCTTATATCTTTATAGTTTCAAACATTTTTGATGGATTTTCTAACTTTTGAGGAGTACTTATAGAATGTCCAGAAACTTTTGACCAGTAGTGTACATATAGCTAAATGCCTGGTTTTGCCTATAGTTGACTGGTATGTTTATATAATTTTGGCTGACAAAATGATAGTTCCTATCAGTATGTCGATAATCATTTAATCTTCTGTTTTTATAAACTACTATTGATGGATTTTGCATATAGACAGGAATCAAGCAGTTTATAGTTAACAAAATAGGTATTGTAAAGTTGATATAGGAAAATATAAACTTAAATATCATACACTAATAGCTAATAACAATATATATAATAGTTAGCAAAGATAATAGTTTGAAAAAAGAGAGAAAGAAAGATTTCAATATTTTTCTTTACAAATTTTTTAAAATCTCTTTCTATACTGTGTGTTTTTGTCATATAACACCTTAATCCACTCCTGTCTTTGATTCATTTATCTTCATACCTAGATAAAGTATCTGTTACTAGTGTCACTAATCATAAACTAATTTTTCAAAAAGTTTGTCAAAAAATATTAGTGTCACTGATATTTTCAAGATCCTTAAGTTTTTATGTGAAGGAGAACTGTCAATTTTTATTCATGCCATAAATGTTTCAAGCACCTCTTATGATGAAAAATTTGGCTTGATTGATTATAGCATTAAAGATTTTAGTGGCAGTTTAAGAATGTTCAACTTGTAAACACATGTTGAATTTTTTTTCGAGTACTTCTTCTGCTTACAGTTTTGATTAAAAATTGTTGAAATATTTTGATGATCATTTTTTTTTTTTACTTTTACGTTCTAAAAAATGCTTTTGATTCACATTTTCGTGAATATTCTATATTGATTGCCAATTCACAAAAGTTATATTATGAGTGCAACATATTAAGACAGTTTAGGACCAACACTTCAAATCTGTGAGATACTCGGAGAGTGAAAATTAAAAAAAGAAATCATAGTTGATCATAGAAGTGCTTTTAGGATTTATATTATTTATATTTCTTTTTGCATGTTCCTTAATGATACACATTCAAGCCTAATTGTTAGAAACTTTATTTATTATTGCAACAGCAAAAAAAAAAAAAAAAAAAGAAAAAAAGTTCATCAAAATATTTCAACAATTTTTAATCAAAACTGTAAGCAGAAGAAGTACTCGAAAAAAAACTCAACATGTGTTTACAAGTTGTTCAGATATTCTTTTCAGAGATTATTCTTCAAAAAAAATTTCATTAATAATTACATGAAAAATTATAAAATGGGCAGAGAGTTCTTTCTTTGCATTAGAGGATTCTTTTCAGGCATTTCTTTCAGTTTTAAAAGAAGTATCCAAAATGAATCCTCTAATGCAAAAATAACAAATCTTCGCATGCAAAAGAAATGAATCCTCTAATGCAAAAGAAAAATTTTACAATGCAAAAAAAAGCCTGAAAAATCATGTGACAGAACTCTCCATTATTTATGTTAAATTTTAATATGTCAAAAATACATGTTCTGAGTAAAACCATGTTTTCCAAAACAGAACAAGAAAAAAATGAGGCAATTAAAAATTATTGACAAAAAAAATTATTGATAAAAAAAATTATCTATACATTTTCCAGCTTGTTAGGGTAAAAATTATTAACAAAAAGATAATCCAAAAGTAGTTCAGAATATACAAAAATTAGATTTGCTTTCAATATTTCATTCTAAATAATTAGCTAAATGCTGATTATTCGCTGAAAATCAAAGTATTGCTAAAAGAGTTCAGAGGTTCCTAAAAAATTTGGATTTCTTTAATTCCCTGGTTTTAATCCCTCAGCCACATGCATGCCAAGAGTTAATTTATTTAAAAGTAAGTGATGCTGACAGGTTTGATATTAGTTTTATTGAAGATTTAAACCTAATGGCTCAACTTTTGATGCCACACCAAACATAACAAAGCATTACCACTTTTGGATGAAACATTTAAATTAAATGTCCAAAATATTTAAAACATGGATATGAATGCATGCATAAAAACGTCTAAATTTTAAAGGCCACAAGGCTATACCAAAAAGTGTTTCTTAATGGTAAAAGTTGCAGTAAAGTTTTGTATGTATGTTTCTCTACATTTATTCAACACAACTTTAATTGCTAATATAGAATGTGGTGACTTAATAGTCACCACATACACATATCATTGATAAAAGTTTTGTTGAATAAATGTATAGAAATATACATACAAAATTTTACTGTTGAATTCTCAGAGTCGCAAGAATAAATCCGTTTCAGTAGATTTACTTTTCATTTCCAACTTGCATCTTCAATTAGAGTTGAAGATGCAAGTTGGATCTTGCATCTTCAAGATCCAACTTGATCCAACTATTTCCATCATGCAGTATATAGAGATCCACAGCCCAAGTCTTTATTTTTCATTTGTAGTTCCTGCTGTCAGTATAACTATTTGTAGAAAAGGTTTTTAAGAGTTTCGTCATGAGTTGTTCAAAGAAAAAATATTTTCAAGAAAAAGGTCTTCTTATAGAAAAGGTGTGTGCACAAGCACACATCTTTTCTTCACCTTTCTATAAGAAGTTCGGTTGAGTGCTGCTTTAACATTTGCTGTATTACCTCTTAAACAAACTCTAATTTTGGAATAAGTATTCCAGTCATAAGAGTTTTAATAATGTGAAAGGATTTTTTGCTGTGTGACTTTTCATGACTAAACTCTTAAATAAAAAATTTGAAAAAAATGTTAAATTCACCACAAACAAGAAAAAATAATTTGTAAATAGATTGTGTTAGTTATGAAAAATATTACTTCAGTTTAATGAGGCTTCAAATAAGTACAATTTTTTAATGCCACCTTAAGTATTTCTTAGCTGTAGAGAAATTAGAATTTTTCACACTTGTAATTTTTCAACTTAAAAGTTATCAAAACTTAAAAAAAGGGATTTCTATTGACAAAGTATTATTTACTTTGATAACTTGTTTTGTTCAGAAATAAGTACTAAGCTGAATCAAACATGTTAATTCTTTATTACTCCTCCTTTCGCCTTTATAATTGCTTTTACTCTTTTTGGCATGTTTTTAATACAATTATTGAGATTTAGTTATATTTCCAGTTAATTTTTTTGATCAAAAAAACTTAGTTTTTGGTATAATCTTTTGCTATTTCCCTCTTTTGGAACTCCCAAATGTTCTTTATTGGGTTAAGATCCTGGGAGTTTCCTAGCCAATCTAATAATTCCATTCTAAAAGAAATATTTCAATGATTTAGCTGTAAGATATTTTGGCCCATCCCACTAAAAGATTCTTTTATTTACCTGGACAAAAACATTCTGCTAGTTGGGGCAACAATTTCTGTTCTAGGACATTTTTATGCTTCATTCCTTTGACAATCCATAGTCTTCCCATCTTTTTTCCACAAATGGCAGATCAAATCATAACAGAAGTAGGATGTGTAAGTGTTTGGATGATGCAGTTGGATAAATATTTAAGGATTGAGTTAGCATAAAAAAGTTTAATCACAAAAATTTTTCATATTTTTATTGGATGACAGTTTTCAAGTATTATGTTGCTCAGTAGTTTTTGACCACATGATTCTAAAATATTTTTTTTACCACTCTCTATATTAGCTACTTTTTAAAAAATCTTTTGGACAGATACCTGAGAAGCATCATATCTTTTAGCAATATCTCTGAGAATAACTTATTACTCAACAGAAATTTAATTTCAGCCTTTTTTTGTGTTGATAAATCATTTTTCTTGTCTACAAATAAAGAACAATTTTTAGACCTATAGTTGGTTGTTTGTTAAAATGCACATATTTCATAATTTATCTCTCAATACCTTCAAAAAATTGGTTTAAATTTAGAAAAAGGCAGTTACACTATTTTACCATAAAATTCCATTCTTATTGACTCTATCAAATTTGCTACAAATGCAAACTTATAAATTTAGGTTAAATTTTGATTTGATTTTTTATACATTTAACTTACCATAATTCTTAATGTGTATTACATGAATTAATACATTTGTCCTAACACAAATTTATTATCAAATATCCTCATTTCTGAGGCTGAGGGGTTTGATTGTAACTTTGTTGCAATTGTTAATAAATGCATTTAGGATTCACGTCAATATCTCAAAATTTCACTTCTCAAAAAAGTTTTGTTTTCTACATTAGCATAATTAGCATAATTACCTACAATTTTACCATGTGGTTAATATAAGTTAAAGAATATAGATCAGACAAATACATAAGCCCTTTTGTATTCTAAATTTCTGACTTTGTTCATGGATTTAAAAATAGTTAAGTTGACAAAAAGATGTAGAATTGGATTTAAATTTTAAATAGTTTAAACAAAAGAAAACATACCTTATTATTTTGTCTTGTCTACTTGTGATGAAAATAATTTGAGATGTAAGCACTTTTTTCCCTAGTAATAAAATAGTAAAAGTATTCAAATAAATTCAAGTTTAAAAACATTATTCAACAAGAATTTTTTTGGATAAGTATGAGTCTTAACATTGTTATTATTTAGAAACCTATACAGTCAATAAAGAAATATAATTAACTGTTAATTATATTTTTTTATTGACTGTATAAGTTTATATATAAATTATCAAACTTGTTACTGTTTTGAAGCCAATTATATAGATTAGATTAATATTTTTTAAAAGAAATTAAAAATTCTTTGTTTGCTATTTATATAGATCTCATTCTGGTGGTAGATCTCATTCTACATCACAAGAAAGAAGATCATCTTTAAGTGGAAGGAGTCGATCGAACAGCAGAACTAGAAAAACTGAATCAAATTATTATAAAAAAAAAGAATCCAGATCTAGATCAAGAAAGAGGCATAAAAAAATAAGTTATTCAAGGAGTCGTTCTAAAAGTCGATCAAGAAGTTATTCAAAAGAGAAAAGAAGTTCTAGATCTAAACGAAACCATTCTAGAAATTCTTCCAGAGGTAGAAGAAGAAGTAGAAGTCAATCCAGACATCACTCCAGAAGCATTTCTCGGGGAAGAGAGAGACATTTTTCCAGAGAAAGAAAGCATTCTAGAACTCACTCCACAGAAAGGAAACACAGAAAGAGTTATAAGAGTCACTCTCTTAATCGTAGTCACTCTCGCAATCGTAGTCACTCTCGCAATCGTAGTCACTCTCGCAATCGTAGTCACTCTCGCAATCGTAGTCACTCAAGAAGTTACAGAGATAAAAGAAGTCAATCTCATAGAAGATCGAAAAGTAGATCCCTAGATAGTAGGAGGGAAAGATCCAGTTACAGTAGAAGAGAATCTTCAATTGATTTAAAAAAAACTAAAACAGCAGAAACATCTGATAGTCCCTCTAAAAGATTAGAAAATTCAACTGCACCAACATCAGCAAATAGCTCTGAACTATTCAACAGAGCAGATGTTTCTGTGGCTAAGAAAAGCATTGAAATAAAACTGCAAGGTCATATACTTCCTGAAAAAAGCACAAAAGTAGTTGATCCCAAATCTTCTCTTTATGGGAAATGGGAAAAGTATGAGCAACCTGCAAAAAATCCTGAAATTAACAAACTTACAAATCTTTGTCGGGAGATATCAGCAAAAGAAGGATATGATGAGGCAGAAAACACGATGGAAGTTACTGGTGTTAACCATCCCTTTCATGTAGCTCCAGCCTCAGCAAATCCATCGTTTTTTAAGGGAAAACCTACGGTAATGTCTAAGCTATTTTATTCTCTTTTTTTTAACTTTCATCACCAGTGAGTCTGAAGACTTACAATCAAATATTCTGGCAGTTAGATGTAATGTAACATGCCATTATAAATTATTTTTACTTCTCTTAATGGAATGAGAAATAGTTCTGTTTTCCATGAAAAAAGGGCTTTCAAGATTATCGCTGGAAATTATTTCTTTGTTTTATAGGTTGCCAAGTCATCCTTGTTGCTGATTGTTTATCCAGCTATCAAAATACTCATGATTTGTTTATCTTAAAAGTGGAATTGTTTAAAAGTATATCACTTTGTTCCTCTTAAAGCAGTCATGAGTGTTTTGATAGCTAGATTTTACATTTATTTTAGTATAGATATTTATAAACAGAAGTGTGCAACAGTCGACGGAATTAGAATGATCTTTTCCTTGACTCAATAAAAGTTGACAAAACTCACTCTGTAAACGAGAGTAGCAATTATAAACCGTGAGGTTATGAAGTAGACTCCTAAGGTATCCAAGCATTGCTCTTGTCGAAACCTTTATTAACATGCGTTTTAAAGAATTTTTTTATTTTTTTCCTTTTGCTAAAAATAATCTTTTTTTCCTCTCTGAGTCTATCACTTTAACCCCATCAATTCATAGTTTGAATTTTGTTACTTCTGCACGAATAATTTATAGTGAAAACTATAAAATATCCGAGCAGAAGTTGGATATGAAAAATATCTTTATCAAATGATTCAGGTATCAAAGGATGTTCTCGATAAAAGGTATAATGGATGTTGTTCCAATTTCTTACCCCATATATTTTGGATACTAGTGAATTTTTAAGTTTTTGTTTTCTATTAGGCACTTGTAGAGTTTGTTTATATTTTTGTACTAAAAGCTTATGGTTCCAAAAATGGTTATGAAAAGATTATAATGAAATTGGAAGTTAATTATTATCATTTTTTTTTTTTGTGTCAGAATCCTGCTCAAGCTATTATGGCTGGTTCGTTATTTTCGATTGCTGGACCTGTAGATCCACCAAAGACAGGCCCACTGGAAAATTATTTTCCAGTTTCTTCAGGCAGTGAACATCATAAGTTTGAAAATCATGGAGAAGAAGCAGAAAAACTACTAGTTTATGAATCAGTTGAACCCGAAGAGGTATTTGATTTTTTTCTTGTTAATTTGTTAAGTTTTATCTTTTTAAAATATCCTGTATTATGAAATTAAAGGTTTTTTTAAATAAAGATTTCCTTCTTAGCCGATAAATGTTAGCGCAGTCATCGCACGGCGACTTGGTGCGCAACAAATTTTAAATTCAAATCCAGATGATTTCTCAGCAAAAGCAGTACTTGCTGAATGTGATTTGAAGCTTAAAAAATGGAGCGATCAAAACAAAAAACCTGGCAAGTTTACTGGTGGGCAACTGGGAACACGAATGAACAAACAAGAAATAGCGGGAGCTATCGAGACTTGGGTTCGAAAGGTATATATAAATCTTTTAATATTTCAACAGCTTATTTTAGTTCTATATGGTATTTCTTATATCAGTCTGGGGGGTTTATAATCAATATATCAGTATAGGAGTTTTGCTTTAAATATCAGGACTTTTTCCATAATCTTCAACCAGTTACCAGTGATATTGGAATGCGCATGATGCAGAAGATGGGATGGCAGCAGGGACGTCCTCTCGGTAAGAAACAGGAAGGTTTTTTAGCACCAATTGCAATCGATATCAAGGTTGGAAGAGGAGGTTTATATAGTGCTGAAGAGCAACCTCAGTATAATATCTGGAATGGAAAGTTGGTGCCAAAAAGACGTCCTCCTGCTCCTGTCATGAATATAAAAGGTAACTTTCGAATTGCTATTAAAAATTTGGAATTTTGCCAACTTAGCTTAGTTGGCACTTATAAAAACTTTTTCTCTTTTCGACTAATAAAATTTTTTTAAAAAAAAATTTTATACTTTAAGGTCTAAAAAACAGTAAATATTAGGAATTTTTAGTAAATGATTTGAATGACAGCTTTAAAAAATTATATTTGGAAACTGATTGCAAAGAATCGTCAGCGTGTTTTGTGCAAAAGTTTGTTTATACAATATAAACATTCATTTTAACAAAGTAATGTAATTGATATATTTTTTCATTTAAAAGAATTTAGAGTTGATATAGGTTCTCATTGTAATTCTGGTCGATTTTTTTGTTTGTTTAGTGTTCTAAACAGAATTATTTTTTAAATTGTAATAGCCAAATGAATTAGTCTAAACTCTGTTTAGGAAAGCATCCAGTATCAGCTCTTGCAGAGCTTTGTGTGAAAAAGAAATTAGGTATTCCTGATTACACTTGTGTATTTGAACATGGACAAGCGCAAAACAAGAATTTCCTAATGAAAGTTACTGTTGCAAACGTTGATTACCAAGCATCGGTGGCTTCCCCTAATAAAAAACACGCTAAAGCAAATGCTGCTCTTGTTGCCTTAAGAGCAATGGGCGAGGTTGTGGAATAGATTCATCCTTTCTTGTATATATTTGTAAATAGTTCATATAATTCATAGTGAAGATTTTTTAATAAGTTATTCTTTATATTAGTTTTATCTTACGTGTACTGTATTAATAATCATTTACATAAAACGTTATGTTAATTTAAATTATAACTGCGAGTCTCAAAAATCACAATAAGTAAAATCAAAAATGCTAGAATTCATTATCGAAACGTTAAGAAATTTCATTACGTCTATTCTATGCAATCTACCTTTTTGATTTTCCTTTAACTAGGAATAATAACGAGTAAACTACAAACTTTTGAATCGGTCATTTGAAATAGATCGAATTTGAAATAACTTTTTTATTTAGATTTGTATAGTTTAAAAATTCCAAATTAAAAATTTTGCGATACCTTATATATTATTTTGTTCTAATCCTTCAAGACGTTACGCAGAATTGCTATACGCCTAAATTTGTTTAACTAATTTTTTAAAAAACGTCAAATTTTTTATCAAAGTAAATTAATCACACGAAAAACTTTTGTTTTAAAATCATAAAGTGTTTTACTTAAATAAATTCCAGAAGATTCGATTTATTTAAAAGGACTCAAAAATTTGTACTATATTCGTTATCAGAAAAAAAAAATGCCGGTGCTTCATCTATTCCCCCCAACCCCCACCCTTCACTTAACGAAATATAATGGGAATGGGTTACTTGATTTCCAAGGGTAATGCTTTTTTGGGGACAATATGCTCAGTTAATAGCTAGGTTTGAGCTTTTACCGACTTAAATTTACCGATTAAAAAATTTTTAAAAAAAACCCATGAGATGCAGTAAATTAGTTTTGATATTTTCTGATAAGAAAAATGAGCTCGGAGTAAACAAATCAGTTGAAGTATGAAGAATTTGTCTCTAAAAAAACGTACTGGAATCTAAACTTATGAACCTTTATCTTTAATTTTTTTTTTCTATTCCTTTACTCACATTGATGAGTGCTCTTTTAGTATCACTGTGCTTCTGGAAAAATTGTAAAAAAAAGAAAAAAATCGTAAAAATTTTATCTAGACAAAACCATTTGTCTGCAGGAAAGTGATCAGTGGTTGAATTTCAAAAGCTTAACCTATCCAAATCCAATTGAGCAGTGTTTTGTCCACTGTGAGAGACTAATTACAGGGGCAATAAATTCAAAACCAAGGTACGGCCCGACAAAAGTTGATTTCATACTTGACGGCGCATGGTCGGGCAGGTAGACTAATTCGTTTCTATTACTAGAAAGCTAACCGCTAGATGTCTCAGAGCTTACTACCTGTCATATATACTTAATAGCCTACACATCTCTAAATAGCTTCATGATGACCATGCATATATGGTGACCTAAAACCTTATTACATACAAATTTTTTTTTTTTAACTTAAAGCTTTTTGCTTAATTTACTTCAAATGAAGAATTTCATTATCAAGTTGTATAAAGTTTAAAAACAACCAATACCAAAAAAAATAGCATCATCACTTGTTTTATTAAATTATATCAGATAAACAAAACAAAACAGAGGGGGAAAGTATCATATACTCATAATTTCATTCATTAAATAAAACAGTACATTTTACGAATTACAAAATAGAATGTCAGAATAACATATTTGAAATACAAAAAAGGTTATTATAGCTCTTGGAATTCAAAATTTTAAAACGATTGCTCTAGATAATTCCTAACAACCATACTAAATTCACTCTAAAACTAACTAATACTAAAAACAAAAAAGTGATTTCATTTTAAAACTAGCTATTAATTTTTTTTTTTCCTAAAGAAAATTTATTTGACTAAAAATGAATAAGAGCAAAAATCTCCAGAAAATCCACAATCATAAAAAGATTCATAAAAGATTACCAAATCAACTTTTTAAATATCAAGATATAACTCTTTGTGTTTAACACAATTGAAAATCTGCCTCAATACGCTGTTGACAAAGAGAATACTAGGGAAATAAGAAACAAAGAACGTACTTTCGAAATATAAAGGAAAAAAAAAAAAAAAAAAAAAAAAAAAGAATTCCACGTGAACATGTCCAAGTTGACTTGATTTTGGTTTCCTAAGAACGGAAAAAAAAATTTTTAATGATACTGATGGATTTTGATCCTTATTACTATCTATTAACAAACTTTAAAACTTAACACACACAAATTTAATTTGATTAGAAAGTTTTGGAAAGAAATTAATGAAACGATTTCAACTTGTAAAATGCAGTTTAAAAATTCGTCTCGAGAATGTAACATTTTCTCTCACTACAATTTGAAAAAGCAATTACGCATTACTTATAATTATTTCATTTCTCTATATTGATTATTGCATTCTAATCTAACGTTCTTTTTTTAAAAAAAACAAACAAACTGAAATGCAGAAGATAATACAGCTATTTTAAAATACATAAAATAGCTAATTTCTAAAACTTTGATGTACTTGTATAGCTTTTGTTGTGATTTTAATGTGTCAATAATGTGCCAATAATTAGCTTTGCTAATTATTGACAAGATTCACACGTTGCATAATTTTAATATTATAACGGTTTTTATAACGATTATTAATTGTTGACAAGAGTCACAAGTTGTATGTTTAAATGCTATATATAGCGAACAATTTTTTTGTAACGTTGTCGAGGTTGTTGACAAGTAAAAAAAGATATTAGAAACGAAATAAAATGGCTCTTAAATGCGTAGAACAACAAGCTAACCGGGTGTGTCTATTATCTCCGCAATATGAAGATGGACAGCCAAAGCGATTTATTCGGCAGATGACTTCTTTCTTCGTGATAAACAACATTACTGCAGATCGACACGTAGCATATTTGCTTGCTGCTCTGCCGTCGAAAATCTACAATACCATGGAAGAATTAACAGCACCTGAACTGCCAGAGGACGTTTCGTACAAAGAGTTGGTGGTGAAACTTGAAACGTTGGAGATAAGAAAATCATCGTTAATCTCACGGTATGAATTTGGGAAAACTTATCGTGGCAATGAAGAATCGATACAGACGTTTGCGCATCGAGTGATTCGAGCAGCTCAAGAATGCAAGTTCTTGCCTTCAGAGAGAGACGGTCGACTTCGTGATCAATTCATCATTGGGGTTAATGATGGTGCTGTTCTGCGTGCCATTCTTCGGGGAGAGGATGCGTTGAGCTTTGACGATTGCGTCAAGACTGCATCCGTAATTGTACAAACCAGATTGGATGCGGCATGTTTATCTGTGAATGAAGAGGTAAATGCAAGTTACCGAACAACTGGGACAGTAATGACAAGTCATATTCGGAGAAAGAAAGAAATGCGATGTTTCAATTGCGAATCATTAAATCACTTTGCACGTGAATGTACCTCTTTATGCAAGAAATGCTCGCATAAACATGCTGCGAAGGACTGTTACAAACGTCAACAAAACCAGGAAAACTTAAAAGGGACGAGTTCGCATTAGGTATTTCTACAAGAACTCGTCCCGAAACAGTACTACCTACTATCGACTTGGTGATAAACGGAAGAAAAGCTACAGCACTTGTAGATACTGGTTGCTCGCAATCAATCATCACCAAGAAGCTACTGCCATCTAACTACAAAGTGATTCGTGTAGTGGATGTTGCAACAATGGGCGGAATGATTCGATGTGAGGAGGTTGTTGCTAAAATACACCACCCAACGAATGGGTGCCTGCTTAATGCATTGGTGTTATGCGTGGATGAAGTAATAAACAAATACGACATGATTATGGGCATGGATCTAATAAAGTCGTGTGATGAGCTGAAAATTGGCACTGGGAAATTAAAATTCTGTAATTCTCTAATTAAGTTTTCATCGACACCCCGCGTTGCGACTGTTGAAATTGGAACAAGCAAAGCTTATTTTGATGGCAAAAAATGGATTGTTAGTTGGGAGTGGGAGAACGAACCTAAAATGAAGAACAGAACAAGTCAGTATAACGTATCTAATCAACATCGTGAAGCGTTCGACAACGAAATTAACGAATGGATCAAAGAAGGTATACTTGTCAAATATGACGAAAAAAGTATGGGCAAAGCTAAAGGATTACTACCATTGATGTGCGTCATGCAAGATAACAAAAAGAAGATAAGACCGGTGCTTGATTATCGCGAACTCAACGCCTATGTAAAAGCCTCTACAAGGGATGCGGATGTTATCAACGATGCAATGAGAGATTGGAGACTCATGAGTACAAATAGCAACGATTCTGTGGTGGATCTAAAAAGAGCATACTTACAAATTCATGTGCATACCCGAAATTGGCCTTACCAAACTGTCATTTACAAAAATCAACGGTATGCGCTTACACGTTTGGGCTTCGGTCTGAACCTAGCACCTGTGATGATGAGCTCAATATTACGATATGTGCTCCAACAAAATTCTGCACTCGCAAAATCAACAAGAGGATACATTGATGACACTCTGGCAACCAATGGAAACGGAAGAATGCTGGTGGCACATTTGAAGAAATGGGGTCTTCACGCAAAAACACCTGAATATTTTGGCAAAAACCCAGTTCGTGCATTAGGATTGGAAGTAACAGTCAATCCGTCTACAAAGGAAATGTTTTGGAAGAGAGGTCGCGAGATTCCCATTATAAAAAATGTGCTCACCAAGAAAGAGATATTCTCATTGTGTGGTAATCTGGTTGCTAATCTACCAGTTGCTGGATGGTTGAGACTCGCATGCAGCTTTATAAAAAGATGTACTAACGAGGCAGGTTGGGATGAAACTATTACGGATAAGCACGTTAATGAAATGATAAAGGAGGTCGTGGAGAAAGTCATCAAATGCGATCCAGCCAAAGGCGTATGGAATGTCAAACCAAATGCATCCCTTAATGTATGGTGTGATGCAAGTTCGCTGGCAAAAGGAGTTGTGATAATGCAAGGTGACAAAAAAATAGAAGATGCGACATGGCTCCGATCAAAGTCTGATGCAATGCATATCAACGTAGCTGAATTGGATGCATGTATTGAAGGTCTCAATATGGCATTGAAATGGAATCCAAGTGATGTCTCCATCAAAACTGATTCTCATAGTGTATTCAGCTGGTTGAATTCCGAATTGACTCGTGACAAACCTGTAAAATGTGCTGGACAATGTGAAATGCTAATCCGACGAAGGCTTCAGATATTTGGAAAATTGGTCGAAGATTATGCCATAAATGTAAATGTTACATGGATACCAACAACAAAAAATGTCGCAGATGAACTCACACGAGTGCCAGCAAAATGGTTAAAACACAGAGTTGCAACACAAGAATGTAATATCATTTATAAACACGATGATCAGCAGGTTAAAAAAGTTCATTCAATAGCACACATGGGAGTTTCCAAGAGTATGAAGTTATGCTCGCGTGCTGGTATCCACGTTAACAGAGAAACAGTGAGACAAGTTGTCGCTGAATGTGATGAATGCAATTCAATTGATCCTCACGTGGTTTCATGGGATAAAGGAAATCTTGCTGTCAGTAAAGTGTGGGAAAGAGTAGCCTGCGATATTGCTCACGTTGATTCATTGCTATATCTCACCTGTATCGATTGTGGCCCAAGCAGATACACGTTATGGTCACCATTAAGCGATGAAAGTGCAGCAATGGTTGTTCAATCGTTAGAAACAATGTGGTCATTGCTTGGACCTCCTTCCAAAGTTCTCCTAGATAATTGTAAGTCGTTTAGATCTCAGACTATGCAAGCTATGGCGTCGAAGTGGGGAATAAGACTTATTTATCGAGCTGTTGAAAAACCATCTGGAAATGGAATTGTTGAAAGAGTTCATCGAACTGTAAAAAGAACAAACGCGAGAGCAAAGTGTGGTATACCCATGTCTGTATTCTTAATCAACAACGTTCCATCAAAACACGGCACACCTTTTGAAATCTTATGCCAACAATACAAACGCGTCCGAATTCCTGGAATCGATAAAGTTGAATCAACACAAAAACCCCTAACTAAGTTTCAAGGATGGAAAGTTGGCGACAAAGTGTGGGTGAAGCCCAAGCATATGACGCCGTGTACACAGCGATGGTTAAAAGGAAGTATCGTGGCACTGCGTAATGGTTTGACAGCTGAAGTTAAAGTTAATGGACATACGTTGCCACGACACTTTTCTCATCTGCAGCATCGTTGTGGGGACGAGAAAGGAGACATAACAACTGATGACGATTACGACCTGACGCTGGTTAAACCTCCCAAAACTAACTTAGAACGCGTTATAACCGAAGATCCAAGTTCCCAAACAAACCCCCTGGACGATGGTGAAGCTGACAATAGTGCGGACCACACTGGTCAAAACTATCCAACAAACTGTGAGATAGAGACACACCCTGTTCGATTCACTCGATATGGGAGAAGAGTGTTTCCTAACCGAAAGTATCAAGATTATGTATGAGCTCTTAGTGAGCTGGGGGAGATGTTGTGATTTTAATGTGTCAATAATGTGCCAATAATTAGCTTTGCTAATTATTGACAAGATTCACACGCTGCATAATTTTAATATTATAACGGTTTTTATAACGATTATTAATTGTTGACAAGAGTCACAAGTTGTATGTTTAAATGCTATATATAGCGAACAATTTTTTTGTAACGTTGTCGAGGTTGTTGACAAGTAAAAAAAGATATTAGAAACGAAATAAAATGGCTCTTAAATGCGTAGAACAACAGCTTTAAATCTGATTCGATTATTGAATATTTTAAGTTTTAAATACCATTCTTTTTAACCCCCAGACATGTTTCAGAATGAAAATAATTAGATAGACTAGCTAGCAATATCCCTCACACTCTGTTATATTACAAATTGGTATAGAGATGTAGATGTTTACATTAATTTGAAGCCTTTTTTGTGAAAAATGTTTAGTTAACGTTCCTAACCAGATGCATTTATTTGGCAATAACTTGTTAGGGAAATCTTCAAAAACAAACTTTTAACTCAACAATAAAAATCTGAAAGTTGCAGTTTTTGTTGCAAACTGAATTTTACTACATTCAAATTATTTTTTAGATAAAAATATTTTCAAACAACAGAGAAAGTACAGGTTTATTTTTAAAATGAAAATATTTCTATCAATAAAGAATTTTTAAAGGAGATTGTTTTTTCTTTCCATAATTTAATAAAAAGCAAATTTTAACACTTTTTCTTAAAACTGGGAAAACAAGACATAACACACACTGCATAAAGACATAACAGTACAACTTTCATTAACTTTTTGAAATGTGTTGAGGAACATTTTTTCTTTAAAATCCTTTAAATGTTAAAGTGACATTACAACACATCATTTGGTTAACACCACTAGTTAAAAATTTTTTCAAATAGAAAGAATCTATTAATATTTAAAATTCTAACCTACTGTTTGTTGGGCTCATACAGTTGCTTCAACTTTTTTTTCATATACTCCAAGTGATCCAGATGGTCCTATTAATTACATTTAAAATATTTAACTTTTTCAAGAAAAGCAGCAAATTAAACTTATGGATTCCATGTCCAAAATTTTAACTTGACATCTTTTTATTGGAGCAAGAGTCATAATTTTTAATCTGTAAGACCTATTCCATAAAAGGATAAACTGAGAATTTACTATAAGTTTTACAATATAGAAAAATACAGAGCAGATTTTGAGCAGTCAAAATTTTATTCAATAAATTGCATATTATAGTTATGATAGTAATGATCAGTTTTATTTATTAGCTATTTTTTATTCTGAAAACAGTTTGCAGATTTAAAAACAGCACATAAAGTGACCTAAAAACAAAAAAATGTTTCAGAAAAATAAATATTTTTATCAGATTATGTATGTGAAACAAATTTTAAAGAAGTACAATATCCTTGATTACCTGGAGGCCCAGGAGGTCCAGGGGGCCCAGGAGGTCCTTGAATTCCTTGTGGTCCTGCTGGTCCTTTAGATCCTGGTTCTCCATTAGCACCTGGTTGTCCTATTGTTTTCAATTGAAAATCAATATTAACAAAAACAAGAATTTAAAAATAAAACACACACAGTGTCTTTTGACAAAATAAAACACTCAGTGTCTTTTGGCATAATAAAACACACTCAGTGTCTTTTGACATAATGAAAAGTAACAGAAATGTATTAACTTTAAAAAAGATGAAAAAAACAAAAAAAACAGCAAGGTTTGGTTAAGAAGATTATCAAGGTTAAAATTTGTCTTAAATTTATTTTGCTTAAGATTAAATCATTTGTACAATAATGCCAAAGTTAACAATTTTCAAAACTATATAAAAATAACTTTTAAACTTTTGAACTTTTAAAAAAAAAAACTAACCATTAACACCAGGCGGTCCAATTGGTCCTAAAAGATTAAATAGTATTATTTAAGTACTATTTTTTAACAGAATAAAATCTAATAAATCTCATCCAAATTTAGATATTTTTAAACAAAAGTTGAAGTTAATTTGATTGAATCTTTTAACTTGAAAAAAAAAAAAAAAAAAATACCTTGACTACCAGGAAGGCCATCTTTACCTAATAGTAATTGAAATTATATGAAAGACTGTAAGTATATAACATTTAATTAACCACTTCAGGCTTACCTACCTTGCTTTGATTTTTAATTGATAGCATTAAACACAGATTAATAGACTAAATAAAATTTATTTCAAAGCAATAGCAATAACTGGATTGCACAAAAACTTAACTTATACCTGGAGCACCATTTAAACCAGAAGGTCCTATAAGATAAATGGTATAGAATGAAAAAAATATCAAAACAAGGTGTTAATTGGTAAAAAAAAACAACATATAATTACAATTTACCATTCAAAGCAGAAAATCTGAAAACATTTTTCACTGCATGCATGTTTTAACCAACTCTCTTAATAAATATTATATACAACTATTATAAAAAAAACAACTTTGTTAACATAAAAATGACTTGAAGTGGTAAGATTTGCATGATTTTTAGATTAAATAATTTATTGAATGATTTTACAATTCAGTTCTTTTTTTATTTTACATTTTTCTATTCACTTTTCCTCTCTAATCATTAGTATAAGCAAATTATTTAAAGTTCAAATAGCTGCTGTTTGAAAATCAATGGAAATTTTTTTGCAATGGAAGAAAAATACAGCTTCGATTAATTAAATTACTACTGCAAAAATTAATTTATTATCAGTTTATTTTTTCATTTTCTCATCTGATAGACTCAAAAAACCCCAAGGCTTCTAGAGTAGCACATTGACTTCATTTTGAAAGTTAAGTTACAAACGTATTTAAAAGAATTTGCCAAACTGTAGCTTTTTACATACCCTTGTTAAAAGAAAATAGTGTAGGTAAAATGATATCGATTTAAATATGAAATTACTCATTAAAAATATCTAATGAATTGCTTTAAAATCTTATCGAAGGAATTTTTTTCAAAAAAGCAAATAACTATTAAACCTCAAAGGACACAAAGAAGAACTTTGATGTAAAAACACACTAAATAAAATAATGACATTTTCTTTGAGGTTGGATAGCAACTTATTATTGAAAGTGTACTTTAAATTTCATATTAAATATATATGAGATAGTAAAGGATATTTTACTAGCATAATTGTTCTGTTCATATTTATGCCAAGCAAATGCAGATTTTTGAAATATTTTTTTAAAATAAATGCTTTATTGATAAAAAATTTTTTAACACAATCTGAAATATTTTTTGACTTGTGGCTAAAATATTGCTGAATTTTAAAGGTTACTCCTAAAAAATTATTCCCTTTTATGTAGTTATTCTAGTATATTTTTTTGTAATAAAGTCAGAATATAAGGTAATAGAAGGTTTCTTTAAACTTTTTTTCACAAACTACAGTCTTACAAAACATGCTTGAATGTAGATTGTGAAAAAATCCTATGCAAGTAAAGGGAAGATAATAGTCAAGTTTGGTGACATACTTAAAAATGGTCCAACTTAATTTAGAGAAATAATGGATTCTAGTAAATGTACATTAATTCAGAATGGAATGATACAAAAGTATTATTTATTATTAAAGCAAATTTAAAAATGTTTTTTAATAAATTCTATAAAGATGCTTTTTCCATAATGCAACAGACTTTTTTCTAAACCTGCTCCATGTATTAACAAATAGTTTGTAATGGAATTTTAAATATCAACAGTTAGGACTTAATATTTTTAGAAATGAATTGCACTGCTCATAAGGAGAAAAAAAGGTAACCTTGAGGTCCTTGGATTCCATCTTTACCAGCTGGTCCTAGTATTTAACAAATGGAGTATTGATAGTTTAACTCAAGTAATTTAAGTAGTAAAAAAAATTAAAGTACTCAAATTAGTATTACACAGCCATTTAATGACCTTATTGTCAAATAAAATTCTCTAACCTTGGCTCCCATCTTTTCCATCTTTGCCATCTTTCCCAGCAGGTCCTTTTAATCACAATATTTTTTGTTATTTTTAAAGGTTGTTTATAAAAAAAAATTCTTTTAAAATTTAACATTAAGTTTATTGCATAAATGATTAAAAAGAATTTTGTTTTAATTATGAATATACTTGAAATAAAGTAAATGCAAAGTTTTCTTTTTCTTAGCATTGAAAATAAGTTTAACAGAATTATTTAAAAATTTTTTTACTTTAATTAGCTGTTTTTTATTTATGAATGAACTTTTATAATACCTTGGGGTCCTTGTAACCCTTGAGCTCCATCTTTACCAGCTAACCCTGCAATGAAAGGTTAATTGTTAAAGACATACTAAGACTTTGATATAACAATTATAAAATTTATTTGTATTATACTTATCACACTGCTAAGAAAATATTGCATAATAGAGTTAGTAATTGAAATAATTACTTACCCTGACTCCCTTCTTTTCCATCTCTTCCAGCAGGTCCTTAAAAAAAAAAAGACAAAAAAAGCTAGCCTATCAATTCTCTATATTATAAAATACACTATCACAATGTACTGTGTAAGTTATTTTATAAAGTTAAATATAGTTAAACTTTTACCTTGAATACCTTGCGGCCCAGGGGGTCCTGTTACACCTAATAAAATATAAATTCTCTAATGAAGGTTACGATTTTTAGGATAAAATGAAAACAACGTTTAAGTCGCAATAATAGAAATTAATCCGTACCTTTTTCACCTTTCAAACCAGGATTTTCAGTGTAACCTAAATACAGATAATCATTTACATTATCTTATGCAAAAATGAATTCTTTATATTACTGTTAAAATTGTTATAGGCATCGCATTTTTCGAACGAGCTACGAACACATTCGACAGAATTCTGTCAAACAGGTTTAAAAATACTAAAAAATGATTTGCTGAAATAGTTAAGAAAAGTTACAAAAAAATTGTCTTATAAAAATATCTGCAAAACAAATCGGCATAAGGTAACGATAAAATGTTACACTGGTTTTTTGATTAACGAAATATTAACACATCTGAATGCGGGGCATGTTGAGTGCAGCGTAAGTTACGCTATAGCTATAAATTTTTTCATAAACAGATCAGTAGTCTTTCCCGCAAACAAACAATGCTCCTTAATGACTAAATTGTTTATGAAATTTCCGAGAATTTTAAGTTAGAAAGGAAGCGCTGAAATTTGAAAATACGAAAATGGAACCTTTAACTGATTTAAGTTTAAAAAAAAGCTTCACTGAGAGACTTAGCGTGAGCCTTTGCTTCTACAAAGCTTTTAACGTACAGATATCAAAACTATCAAAAACGTCTAAATAAATATCTAAATGATCATATTGAATTTATAAGAAGATGTGGAATAAGATAAATTCAAAAAGATAATTGTAGCAACTTTAACATAAAGATTTTTTAAAAATGAACGAAAAGAAGTTGAAATTTTTTTCCGTTTTAACGTTTTTCTATTTTAACTTTTTCTTTCCATTTAATTATTAAAAAAGATTAATAATACAAAAAGTAACATTTTAAAATTTTTTTCAAAAAAAAATTTTATTTTTTTGATAATCAAAAAACTTAAAATAATTCTTGGACATATTTAAATTTTAGGGCGATAGCAAAACTCGTTTCATCTGGATTCAAGCAACATGAACTTTGATTACTCTAGAAAATTTTAACCGACTGCTCTGGGAGATTTACATGGTGCTTTGCAAACTCAACTTTGCTTTTTCTATTTTTCAAAGAATTCAATAGGTTTTTGGATGGTCTTTTTTGCAGCCTACATTTTATGTCTTCATTTTATTTCATAATTCAAAAATATTTCAGATTTCATAGATACAATGCTCTTTTTAGGATCAGTTATAAACAGGTTAACGAGTTGTACCCTCACTTTCTGTGGTAATTCTTAACTTCCTGAACCTTCTTTTCAACAATTCTCTTTACCTAAATACAGTGGTTTTCATAAATTTAGACGCACTCATTTTTTTTTACATATATGTAAGAAAATGCTTAAAACAAAAATAAAATAAAAGTGCTACCGCTATGTTTGATATATAATTTAATAGAGGAAGTGAAACTCTATTATAGAGTACCTTAATTTTTTTTTACAGGATGTTTATTACTCATTCTATACCAATTAATACAAAAACGTTAATTGATAAGCTTGATTTTAGTTTATTCATAAATTTAGACGCACAATCAAAAAAGTCTTATATCGTGTTAATTGATAGTTAATTAGTAGTTTTTTTCTCCCATATTTCTCATTTATAGGCCTAAATTAATTGATTTTGTCAAAAAACCTTTCATAAATATGACTTACCTGGAATTAGTTAATCATTATTTAATAAATAAATAAATGTTAAGTTAGTTTTGTACTAAAAAGACGTGAAAAATGGGGAAAAGACGTGAAAAATGGGCAAAAGACGTATCACTCAAGGTGAAAGATGGCAAGTTATTGCTCACATCAAAGAAGGAACCAAAAGTAATAAAGAAATCGCCAAGTTAATTGGAGTTTCTGAGAAATGCGTTCGGACAACAAAGCAAAACTTTCTTCACACTGGTGGTACCAGCGAAAAAACGAGGCCAGGTAGACCCTTGTTAACCACCAGAAAGGACAATAGTGCCCTTTTTAGAGCTGTCAGAGCTAATCCAAGAATTAGTTACAAATAATTGACCGCAGAATTCAATACAACGCGAAATAAATCTATTTCTCAAAGCACAGTCCGCCGAATACTTATCAAATACAAGATTGGAGTCTACTCTTCTTTGAAGAAACCACTCCTGCGTCCATATGATAAACAAAGGAGACTAAAATGGTGTCGTGAAAGAAGGTATTGGACAATAGAACAATGGAAAAACATTATGTGGAGCGATGAGAGTAACTTTGAGCTTATCAATCGCAAATCTAACATAACAGTCAAAAGAATGGCTCACAAATAGTATTACGCCAGGTACTTTAAACCAACTGTACAAAGTGGAGGAGGCTCAAAAGGAATCTGGTCATGCTTCAATTACAAAGGTGTTGGTATGTGCCAAACATACACCGGAAGAATCAACTCCAGAATATACGTAGAAGTACTGGAAAACAACCTAACTCCATCAATTGACCTGCTTATGCTCAATGATAAACCATGGAAACTTCAACAAGATGGCGCTACTGCACATACTGCATACTATACAAAGGATGGTTCAACGATAATAATATCAAGACAATACCGTGGCCTCCATACTCACCTGATTTGAACCCGATTGAAAACATTTGGGCTTGGATTGACCGTGAATTGGCAAAGGTTCAAATTTCCACACTTGGTCAGCTGAAGGACGTCCTTAAGGAGACCTGGTATAGGGTCCCAGAAGCGATGTGCAAAAATCTTGTTGAGTCTATGCCTAGAAGAGTTCTTAGTTGCATTAAAGCAAAAGACGGATACATAAAATATTGATTGGTTCATAAATTACGCCTCCTAATGTATCGTGCGTCTAAATTTATGAATAACTTTTTTTGTCTTATTTTTTTAATACCATGCAGTTGTACCTAATTATTACTTAGTATTTGTATTTTTTTTTGTAAATTTTTTTAAAATTTTGTATTCTGTATGTATTTATCTAATAAGTAGAAAAAAAACTAAGCCGAAATCTTTTTTCGTTATTGCTTTATCGTTAAAAAACTAAAAATTTCTATTCTCAAATACGAGTGCGTCTAAATTTATGAAAACCACTGTATGTTTACTAATCCGACTAAAGTAAATCAAAATTGACGTAATAGTTTTATTTCTCCACCTCCATCACTTTACAATAAATTTCATACTGGCTGACCATAGATATATAAAACACTGGATACGGCATAGACAGAAATAATTGAAGCCGAAAAAAGTTTACCATGATGACGTAGAGTGAGGCAGAAAAATGTTGTTAAAAAAGCGTATAATATTATTAAAATGTTATGCTGTGAATTAACACAATATCTTTCATATGGTTGTATGATGTAAAATTTATATGGAGTTTTTAGAAGACTAACAATGAATACAAAATTATACATCTACATTTATGTATAATATATTTATCTATAATATACATATATGTTTATGTACTTTATATTTCATGATTTGGTATTAGTTTTAAAATGGTTAACTCGTGCAGTGCTTTTGGATGTACAGCTAGATCTGCTAAAGGGGTCTCAAGAAGTTTTCATAGGTAAGAAAGTAGTTCATATACATTTGAAACATTTTACTTATAAAGATTCAATATAATTTTATGTAGATTTTAAAAGACAGGCACAGTATGTATAATGAATCTTAGCTATGCATTCTTAAATAGATTTCCTGTAAATACAGAAAAAAGAGCAGCATGGGTTCTTGCAACAAAAAGAAAGAATTTTGTTCCCTCTTCAGCAAGTTATATTTGCTCAGATCATTTTTCTAAAGATTGTTTTGATATAAGCAAAACATCTGGTTTCTGCTTGAGAAAATATCTTAAATCTGATGCAGTACCAACAATTTTTGATTTTCCAGAACATTTAAAACCAGCTGCAGATAATGTTCAGAAAGCACCCACTGAAAGAATTAAAAAAAAACTGAATAAAGAAGAAAAAATTGAGATAAATAAGGAAAATACCTTTAAGGAAAAGATGATTAGTACTGATAAAATATTGTGTTTAGGAGATTGCATCAAATTTGATTCAGACAATCTGCAAACTGTCAAAAAGAAGTTGTCTTTTGTGTTAGATGCATATAAGTTACAGAAAAAACGTATCAGATGTGTAATGCAACAAAAGCGCAGACTCAACAAAAAAATTGCAAAACTTCAAAATGTGATCAATGAATTACAAGGTAAATGTTTGGTTAGTGATGAAGCCACAGCAACTTTAAGTAGTCTTAATCCTGGTATTAAAGATTTAATTCAAAGAAAGCTGAAATCCAAAACGAACTTAAAATATCCTCCATCATTGCAAACTTTTGCATTAACATTACATTTTTATTCAGCAAAAGCATATGATTATGTTAGACAATTCTTTGATACTTGTCTTCCTCATCCAGATACTCTGAGACGGTGGTATAGAAGTGTTAATGGACAACCAGGCTTTACTCATGAAGCATTCCAAATTTTAAAGTCAAAAAATGATGAATCCAATAAAAAAATTATATGCAGTTTGATGATGGATGAAATGTCAATTCGAAAGCAAATTGATTGGGATGGACATAAATCATATGGTTTTATTGATTATGGAACAGGATTTAATGATGACAGTGTTGGTGTTGCTAAGGAAGCTTTTGTTTTACTGTTAGTTGCTGTTAATGGACATTGGAAGATCCCAGTAGCCTATTTTTTAACAGATGGACTTAATTCAAAAGAAAAAGCAAATATTATTTCTGAATGTCTCATTAAAGTTCACGAAACTGGAGTTCAAGTTATTTCTTTAACTTTTGATGGCACAGTTGCAAATTTATCTATGATGAAGATTCTTGGTGCTGACTTTAGTGATGTAAGAAATCTGAAACCATACTTCCAACATCCAGTAAGTGCAGAACCAGTATTTTTAATTCTTGATGCCTGCCATATGTTAAAATTGGTTAGAAATTACTTTGGTGAAAAGAAATTGCTAAAAGACAGTAATAATGGAGTTATCAATTATGCATTCATTGAACGGTTGTACGAGCTTCAGTCAAAAGAAGGAATTCATGCTGCTAATAAACTGAAAAAACATCATATAGAATGGAAACAACAAAAGATGAAGGTGAAGTTGGCAGCACAAACCTTAAGTCAAAGTGTTGCAGATGCTCTTGATTTTTGTGAAAATAAATTAAAATTAAAAGAATTTCAAGGTTGTGGGCCAACCATCAATTTTATTCAGTTTATAGACAAAAGTTTTGATTTACTAAACAGTCGAAATTTTCTTGGTAAAAATTATAAAGCTCCTATCTCTTCAAGTAATTTGGAAGACTATGCAAATTTTGTCAATTTTGTATGTCAGTACTTGTCCAGTTTGACAGACAGTGCTGGTAAATTAATTTGTAAAACAAATTGCAAAACTGGTTTTATTGGATTTATGTTTAGCCTTCAATCAGTTATTCAACTTAGCAAATACTTGATTTTATCTTCAGAGAGTCAGTTCAAATTCTTGTTGACATATAAACTGAGTCAAGACCACATTGAAATGTTCTTCAGTGCTGTTAGAAGTCAAGGTGGTTTTAACAATAATCCATCTGCAAAGCAATTTATGGCAACATACCGACATTTGCTGATACACCACTCGTTAAAAAACATAAAAACTGGGAATTGTTTAGCTCAGGATGCAACACAAATACTTTCTGTAACAGGAGGAATTGTGAATCATCAGGAATGTAAATTCAATGATGTTGATCCAACTGTTTTTATAGCTAATGATATTACACAAGTAAATATTATGGAACCACCACAGTTGTCTGAATATTCTGAAGAAGTGGTGAAATACATAAGTGGGTTTGTTTGTAAAAAATTAAAAAGATCTATTAAATGTAAGGCCTGTACTGCCTCTCTAACTGATGATAATTCACAATGTTTACTTGTTGAACAGAAAAGTAGAGGTGGTCTTGTTCATCCATCAAAAGATGTCATTGTAATTTGTACTATTGTTGAAAAATTTTTAAGACATAGCATTCCAGACATATCGAAAATCAAAGAATTACAACTTTTTACAAAATCTATTCCATATTTAAAATTAAATATCCGTCGTCAACTAATTTCAAAAGTAATTTTTCAAGGACTGATAAATCACATCCAGAAACTTCCATTTGAGGATAATCATTTGGTTAAAGTGATCAATTTGATTATTGATGCTTATTTAGATGTGCGTTTATACCATGTCTCATCCTGTGCAACAAGTTATATACAAGGAGTACGAGTTCGAAATAAACTGACCAAACTAGTGTTGTTTAAAAATCAATAAAAAAGTGTTTATGTTCCTGCTATTAATACATTACAAAACATTTGCAAATAATGTAAATTATTTCTGAATATATATATATATATATATATATATATATATATATATATATATATATATATATATATATATATATATATATATATATATATATATATACACACACAAACTGGTACATACATATTAACTATTTTCAGTCCTTTATATTACCAGTTCTTTTCCTTTTATTGTAAAAAAATTACCTTAATCCAACAGATTAAAGTCTTTGTCAATATACAATAAACTAAACATGTATAATATACATAAATATAGGTATATATTATAGTGAATATAATGTACACACATATAGATGTATATATATAGTTGTTTTAAGTCTTTTGAAAATACCATATTTTGAAAGCCAAATTAATATTCAACAGGAACATAATTTCAACATTTAGACTGTATATTTTGTTTGCCAGTATAACTTCACTGTAGGTTAACCGTTTATTATCGATTCCTTAGGTCTCTTGACTCACGCTATACTGATAAATTCTTAATAGCCTCAAGTCTTGAGCCAAATAACTTATTGACAAAGATTATATAATCTAATTAGATAAATTTTATCTAAATTTATTATTACATAATTACTTTTATTAAACCTATTTACAAAAGTAAAATGCTATATCTTTTTACATGCATCTTTAAACTGTTTACGAATTCGCGTAAGAACATTTTGCCTCACTCTACGTCACATTTTCAAAAAAAGCTCGGCTTCAATTTTTTTATAAGGCCAGATACGGCTATGCCGTATCCAGTGTTTTATATATCTATGTGGCTGACAGTGAGTTTTATTTTTACTTAATTTTTTTAGCTATTATATGTTGACGGAGTTTCAAACTGTCAGAATGACTTCATATTTTAAAAATATAAGTATAGTTCAATTATTTGTTTTACAACCAAGAAACAATTTAAAAGTTTACTTTAAATTGATCCTTTGTTTTAAATTCATTGTGTTAATAACAAACTTTTAAAAATATAAAAATTGTGAGTCTCTCATTTTGATTGGCTTAGTTTTGTATATAAAAAGGAGCCCAGTGAGCTTCATGAGCTTTCCTTTTATACAAAACTTTTTTAGTTTAAAAGTTTGGAGTTGGTCTTGAAGCCGCTTCTCAGCAATTCTTCAAACTAGGGTAGTTTGGATTGCCGCTCGTAAATACATCATAACTTCTCGACATACAAATCAATTTAAAAAGTAGTATTTCGATTCTTTCCTATCAACAAGCTCCATGTTATATTTGCGCTTGAGTTACTATGGTGTGCAACATCAGAATATTGATCTTTTTCGAAAGTATGTTTTGCATTTACTGCTTGTTATTAATTATTTGTTATTAGAAAAGGTGAAGCAATTATTCTTCAGGAGGTTTGTAATTACTATATAAATGTCAAAGTTTTAGCTAATTAAAAATAGACCACCTTTTAGTTGTTTGAAGCATACCCAAGATAAGTTTTCCCCGCACTGATAAAGGTAGGTCAAACTATTTTGAAAATGTGATCAATAACCATTACCTAAAGTCAATCAATTTGTGAGATGATTTTGTCACCCCTCGTCATCAGAGTGAGGTTAATAGAAAGTTTTACTGCTTAAGAAATAATTTTTGTAAATAATTTCATTATGGCTTCTTAAGTAATCTCAATATGATTGAAGTTGCACAGTTTTTAAGAAACTTCTTTCCTTTTAGTATTAAATTGATTGAAAACATCAAACTAATTGAAAAATTATTTAATAATGATAAATTGCCTCTGTTGTTAGAAGTAAATTGAAATAAACATGTAAGTAATCTGTTACCTACAACTTTTTTTAGATAACTAGATTGCAATCTGTATAATTAATTTATGTATGTGTAGTTGATACAAAAAGAGGAATCACCCTAAAACCAGAGTTAGAAAATAATAAAATCCTAGAGAAATTGAGCAAGTGTGGTAGATATACGTGCAAAGATTATAAAGGATCAAGCGTCCGCAAAATAATTATATTTACTAGTTTGCCTTCATTAAACAAAATACCGAAAATATGCAAATAATTTGGAATAAATTGACCATTTCTTCCTAAATTTACACAATACCTGAAGATCTAAAGGTTTTGCTTCAAATGATTGAAAAACAAATTGCAACATCTAAGCACCCTTGTCCGTTTTACCTAACCTCATCTCCAGGCTTTCAAAAAGCTGACCAACATACTTGAGAATCTTTGTAGAGATTCTACAACCTATGGATGGCTGATAAGATATGTTGTAGTTAAAAAAAAAATACTAGAACTTTTAACCCAGCAAGCACACAACGCTGAAACAACGTTGAAATAAGGTTGATCAACGTCGATCAACGTTGTTTCAAAGTTGTTTCAACGTTGTGTGCTTGCTGGGTAAATATTCAAGGTCTAAATATACTAGTTGGTGTTGTAGACAAGATATTAGATTTGTTTAAAAACAAGGAGTGTGATTTACAGTTTATCAACAGATACCGTCTAAAATAAACTTCTAAAGTGTATCCGATAACAAGGGAAGCATCGTTTAGTAGGGGATTCCTGAAATGAAATGCTTAAAAACATAGACAGCTTTGAGCTGTTTTTTTCAGGAGTCTAGACTTGGAGTTTTCGCTGCCAAATACGTTAGGGTTTTCTAAAATATTCCATGGTTGTTATGAAAAATCTTTAAGCTCATAAAGAACTGTTCAAAATCTTTAAGATTTAGAGCAGTTCATTATAAGCGATAAAAATCTAATGGTTTTAACCCCTTTAAAGATACACATAGTTGAGCAACAACAAAAATTCATTAAAGGTAAAGTCTTTGATATGATGTTTTAAATTTGATAAAAAATAAATTATTTTAGTAATTAAACACTTAGCGTTTATTTCAACAGTTAAATCGTAAAACTTACACAAAACTTACAACTCTACGTTAAATAAACTTAAACTTAGCGCACTACTTTTGTTTTGTAGGATTAGATTACTGGACGATTAAACAGTTTATCTGGATTTCTATTAGTTTTAGCGAATGAGAAAATTGGAGGGTGCACCGTGATTGAAACAAACCCTACTTGACACATAACAGCCCACTGTTAGGGAACGTTTCTTAAAAGTCCCGTTCAATTTTTTTTTTGTATTGTATCAAACTTGATAAAAATTTGTCGACAGATTTCAAATTTCATCAAGAAGAGTTTATCGTTTAAAAGTTATTAACAATAATTTTAAGTTATTTTAGGGGGGCAAATAATTGGGGAGGAGGGATTTTAAACTTTACATAGTCTAGTTTATGACAAAGTAAAAAAAAATTTATGATTTAAGGGGACGTAATTCTATGAAGGGGGCAATTAGTGGTTGGGATGGGGTTGGGTTACCTCTAATAACATTAAACTTTTGCAAGTTATCCTTATTCGCTTTTATACACTTTTAAGTATTGTGTTATCTCATTTATCCTTGCATCTCAAACATCCCCAGTCTTACCTAAATTATTTTTTATAAATACTTACCAAGTTTAATAGTTAAGGATGTTAAGCTAAGTTTTCAAAAAAATACGCGGTATTTACCGGTACGTATCGAAAAACCGATAAGATTGTTCAAGATCAATGCATTCCTCAGTAAAACTCGGTTAGGCAATCTGATGCAATCAAAACTAAGTTCTGCTTTCGATTAAAATATATTTTTCTAATTCATAATTGATAATCCTAGGCATGCAGAAAAAATGGACCTTCTATACCGCTCTGTAGGCATACTGTATACATACTGTGATCAACAAAAAAAGATGCTAACATTATGATCAGAATGATATTAAAGACCGAATTATTCTTGCACCTGCCATTCCATTCTAGCACAATCCGCCCCAGTAGCTTTCTATGCTGGCGCACATAGTTTTTTATGCTGTCGCACATAGCATTACAATGTATGAGAACATAACTTTGTGAGACTTGTGTGCAAAGCAAACTAAACAATGTGGTGTCTCGTTTTTATACGTTATTTCTCGATTAACAGTTAGACAACCTTTCCTAATTTGATAAATACTAATCAGAATAGAATACAGAGTTATTCTTTGACAAATACTGTAATTCTGACATTTTTATCCGAATCGTAATTGTAAACCGTAATATTAGTATAGTAATCTTTTTGAAATTTTCAAATGTCAAACTGTGGAAACTCGAATTTATGACATTCAGACGAATTTATGACACTCAAACGCAAAATCCGTTGCTGTTAGTTTTGTTTTAAGTTAACAAAAAGTAAATAAATTAAATGAAAAGAAACATAACAGCTTTCTTTATGATTTCCTCAACACAAAAAAAAAAAAATTATACAAAAAGATAATTAAAAGAACAATCAGAAATTAAAAATGAAATTAGTTACGAAGATAATGTATACTCCTCAAAAGCCTCAGTATCCTACTCCGCAGCACTGATGGTAGAAATTAAACTTGAGGAACTAAAAAAAAGAATTACCTTGAATAGGAATTAATCCATATATTAAAGCAACGTTCACTGCAAGTGAAGTCGATGCCAAAAAGAATATGAATAGCTGGAACCCCGTCACACTGCTACTACTTGGTTCAGAAAATATTTTAAAGTTTTTTTGATTATTTGACATTTCAGAAATTTTTGTCGTGCAGCTAGTTTTTTGTGTCTTGTAAAGTGGTTGTTTTTTTTATTTTGTGTTCAAATTTCAAATCTTTATACACCGGACGTAAAAGATCCACGTTTACTAACATGCGTTACGCAAGTATCCTTTAAAAAAATGTAGTTAGATGCCAGTGCCTTCTTTGTTTTGTCATCTAAATTTAGAACAAGAACACTGAGCACTAGGAAGCTCAGTGACAAGTAAAAAATTAAATTAGTGCTAAATTGTTTTATAAGATAATAATAAGCGTTTTACGTAACGTGAAAAGTTCTAAACCGCTTAAAATATATTGCTACTCTCGAAGTTTGAAACCGTTCTATAGATAAAAACGGCTCTCCATCAAATATTTTTATTTAATTCACTTATTTCTAATTCTTCGCTTTGTAAAACTTTGACGAGCTTAAACGTTTAAGTTAATGAGTGAAAATACGTAAAATTAGTAATTGTATTAAATGAAAAATGGCATTCGCCTAAAATGAAACCTTTTTTTGAGTTAAAATACAAAAATCTGCTAATTTGTGCAGCAATTTAGTGTTGCATAATTTTTTCTTTAGTATTGCGTGAGTTATTATTTTTTTCTGTTTGAACTCTGATAAAACTCACGCACACTAAAGTTTCATGAAATATATTTTTAGTCCGGAAATTTTGAAGCACTTAAAAATTCCATTAAAATAAAAATATTTTCGAATAAAAGAAACTTTTGTCTTGTTGCGTATTTGAGAAGCGATGTTCGATAAAGTATATACATATTTTGACATTATAGGTTTTATTAACTTTTAAAAGAATTTCCTAAAATCTAAAAAAACGTTAATACTTTCTGAAATCTAGAGAAATAGTGATATTTTCTGAAATTTAAAGAAATGCTAATATTTAAGCTGCAGTGAAGTAGTTTACTCCCGCCAAGAGGTTTCCTACCTTAATTTTTTCATAATTTTCACAATAACTTGAAAAGTACCAGAAACTACAGATATTCATTTCTAAAGACGTTTAATTTACTCAAAAAAACGTGTTTACTGTCATATACCAGATGCCATTAAATATATTTACGAAATGTTTTTAATTACGATTTACGAAATGAATGAGTTTTATTGAAAAGTGTTTGAATAACAAAAACAAAATTTTTATCTACGATACAAAAAAGTGAAATATATGATTGACTCGTTTATATGATTGACTCATTTATATGATTGACTCGTTTATATGATTGACTCGTTTATATGATTGACTCGTTTATATGATTGACTCGTTTATATGATTGACTCGTTTATATGATTGACTCGTTTATATGATTGACTCGTTTTTGAAAAATGAAAAATTTCAAACTGTTAAGTTTTAAACAGATTTAGGAACAAAATGTTAGAACATACTTGAATAAAAGGTAAAGAAAAATACACAATCGAAATAACACCAAAAGAGCACATTTAGAGAATATCAACAAAGGGTCCTTTCGGGAGACGCCCTTAAGGCCTCGGTCGAACCAAGAAGGAACTCCATCCTACTGATTATTACTGAAACTGACACTTCAGTGCTGAATGGTGAAATTGACCACGCCATTCACCCGTACGGTAAGATCCTCAACATTAGTTATGGATATTATACAACAACAACTAAACGATACCGGACGGGAAGAGACTAATTCACATGATCCCAACTACAGACATGGAAAATTTACCCCCCCCCCCCCCTACAATTTAAAAGACTACAGACTACATCAAGTTTACTTTAAAGGGAAAAAAGTAAAAGCAAAACCGATGCCACAACAAACCGAGGAACAACTACAAGACCTAGAAACATCAGACGTGGACCCTGTCGACATGTCGCTAGACAAAAAATAAGCCCTGCCAATCAAAGACATGGCTTTAGACGAAACATAATAACTCGAACTACCTTTTGAAGAGACAAACTCAGGCAACAGAAACCGAGAGAAACAGAACGGACAACAAAAAACGGACAAAAAACAACCCCGACCTCACACGTTCGATAAAAATCACCACTACCTCCTCCAAAAAAAGCAAAAACATCAAGAGCTAAAAACCAAAGACCCACATCTCCGAGCGAGGCAAACGCAGCAACATCGGAAAACCTACAGCACACAAATAACTACGTCACGAAATCACACAACAAACCCATGAAAAAGAGCGAGACCGAGACAAATAAAACCAAAAAACACAACGGACCTATGCAGCGAAATAAAAAGCTCTGGCCCCAAAAAATGATATTCTCTCAGAATAAGAAAACACCAGCAGAACAGCGATATGTTTCAGAGACAAAAACGCGATAACAAACAACGCCATAACTGACCAAATACTAAATATAGATATTAGTAGACACTTACTCATCCGAAAAAACGTTTACCCCACTCCCACTTCCCCGACAAAAAGAAATAGAAAAGCTATGGACGACTCTAAGTAATGCGCTGAAAGACAAGATGGCACCGGAAAACATCCACATACAAGTTGGTAACTTTAACATAACAAAGTCAACGAGACCAGATCACCCGCAACAATCACACACAAACCTCCCAAGGTAAAGACCAATTGACAATGAACAACCACTTACTTCAAGATGTAAAATATGTAACACTAATCACAACCACAATAGAAAAGCAGAAAACCAAAAAACACGTTTCAGTGAAATCACAGAATAGTAGGAAAACACTAAAATAAAACTAAAACAAAAGACAATTAAATACGCAAAGCGCAACCAAAAAAGAACTAAAAGTACAAAAAGTACTTAGTAAAACGACTGAGAAATACACTCAGGAAAGAAGAAAAATAAGGACAAGGCAACAAAATAAGCCAACAGCTAAAAGCGAAAATGGAAGAAATAAAAAAAAAAGAAAAAGGGATAGTTAAAGACAAACAAGAAGACATTCTCGACATAATGAGAAACTTCTACGCAGCTCTATACAAAAACGAAGCAATAGACGAAACGGGACAAGACGAAATCCTCAGAAGTACAAAAACACCAAAACTTTCATGAAAAACACATGTGATGGAGACCTCACAGGGCTTGAAATAACAGCAGCCCTAAAAAACACTGAGAACGGGAAATCCTTCGACTCAGACGGATTGTCCCCAGAGTTCTACAAAATTTTCGGGGACTGTTAGCAAAAGACTTCAGAGACATGGCAAACATATTGCTTAACAGAAAATTTCTGGCTGTACTAATTTCATATACAAAAACGGGACCGAAATGAAATATCGAACTAGAGATACATATTTCTCCTAAACATGGACTACAAATTTACAAAAGTTCACATGAATTTATTTTAAGAGACCAAAAAACTCACATGACACATGACACATGCATTGTTGCTATTGACCAAATAAAAGCTTTTGACAGAGTGTTTTGGAATTACCTGATCATAGTACTAAACAAATATAACTACAGTACAAGAACAATAGAAAACATTAAGACTCTTTACACGATGCTCTAAGCCGACATATTAATAAGCCGACATATTAATAAGACACGTCGAACAGAACAGAGACAAACTCATCGCTGAAAAAATTCGAACAAGGAACTAATCTTAACAGAAAAAGGAAAAATAGCCTCATTCAAACAGAACCACTAAATTTCAACTGGAAAGAACCCATCTAAAAACCCTGCACATAACCTTTAACAGAGACAGACCAAATCCAAATAAACTGATCTCTTATCATACTAAAAATGAAACATGCTATATGCGCGTTGGAGAAACACAGAGTGAACCTGAAAGGTAAGGTACTGTTCACCATATATATATATATATTGTGGTATTCAAGTCGCTTGTAATGTGTAGAACGTGGCATACCGCGCAAATACTTCGATTGCAAGACAAACAAATGAAGGCTCCAGGAGAAAAACGATGAGATTCCAAATTTGCCTGAAAAAATTGTGCTTGTGCCATTTTTTGTCGCCTTTCAGAATATCGTATTGCGAAAGGGAAAAAACAATGGCAACTCTACAAAAAATGCGTTTTAAAGTTGCCCATCCCATCCCGTTTTTATCAGTTGTGAAAGTTTCTTTTGCTCATATCTCAAAATGAGATTTTTGGTTATCTCATCGTTTTTCCCCTGGACCCTTCACATAATGAAACAAATAAACTCCGTAATGTACAACTACTTGTGGGACAACAGTAAAATCAGAATAAACAAGAAACAATTACAGCAACCAGAAAAGTACGGAGGCCAAGGGCTGATAAAATCAAAGCAAAATTTAAAGCACTACTGGTAAGAGGGGGGGGGGGGGGGGCAAAATCCTGACAAACACCGACAATGCGCCTTGGACCCACACTGGAAACTACTACCTCAACAAATATCGAGACAACCAATAAGACAAACGCACCCTACTAACTCACATCAACACAACAAGAATGAAAACGCTTCCGAAGATATACGAGCATACGCTAAACGCATGGAGCGAACTGACTGGGAACGTAGTAATGCAAGATGACAGCATAGAGTGAATACTAAACCAACATCTGTTCTACAACACTTACATGAAAATAAAACTAACGCCAACAAACCCTACCCCACCACTACCAGGACTAAATGCGGAAACAAAAGAAAATGACATAGCCATAATAGCGGATGTATCCGAAGTCTTCGCACAAGGTTTTCTAACAGCAACCAAAACAAAAGTAGTAGACAAAACTCTCAGCAAAATAGTCGCTAAAATCCCGACCCAATAGAAAGGAAAAATAAACAACACCCCGCAGAGCTTCCCACACCAACATCAAAAAACAAAATGCTAACTAACGAGAAGACCAACACTGTTAACAGAAATAAGAAAAAAGCAAATATACAAATCCATGTTGGAAAACAGGATGAAAATGGAACACAGATACCTGCAATAGATAACGGCAGAAAAAAATGAAAGATTGCTGATTGACAAAAAAAAAATGAGAATGAAAATTTACAAACCTGAAGAAACGCAACAAAAACAACAAAGCGACAGACTTAATTTTCAAATACCTACCTACACAAGAAACTACAACATATGGAACAACAACATTTCCAACATATGCTAATGCAGCATATAAACCATAGAAACAACAAAAAATTGTTTCTACGCATGCCAAGACACACTAACTCAATGCCGAAAAACCATAAAAATACTCCAAAAAGTATACCATAACAAGACCCTTTCAAAATAATTATTCTTACTCGATTTGAGGACAGCAAGACAGATTTTGACGTCAGCAAGCACGAAATAGGAAAAACAATCATTAAAGTATTTTACGTAACAACACGCTACGTTAGAAATGCCCTAACAATCAAAAACGAACAAATAAGTTACCTAAAAGACTTCAAAAACATTCTCAGGAAAACACTATACAAGCCTACTCATGAAAAGACAACGCGTAGAAAGGAAACTCACACGTAACAAAGCTGAGAAACAACAGATACTTGATACCATAGCAATGTGCAAACAAAACAATACATAAGAAAAAATAAAGAAAATCTATAGATATATTGAGCATAATTTGTAAAATATGCTCAATATATCTATAGATAAATATTGTAAATAAAAAAATAAGTAAATAAGTAAAAATGTAAATATATACTGTATATTTGGTATATAAAATTTGTAAAAAAGTTTATAAATAAAAATGCATGTAAAATATTATACGACAGACACTTAACCTTCTAAATGGTAACTTATTTTGAAGTAAAACAAAATAACATAAAAAAAAAAAGAAAAGAAAAAGCAGCGAAAAATTTAGAATTTCATTTAACAGCAATATTTTTTCTACTTCACTTATATTTCATTTATATTTTATTTATAGTTTGTTTATATTTTTTTTTATAGCTTATTTACATTTTATTTAGATTTAACCTAAACTTTAATTACATTTTAGCTAATTTTTAGTTAGATTTTAACTATATTTTATTTACTTTATAATTGCATTTATGGTTTACCAGTTTAAGGATTTTAACAATAGAGGTAAAATGTTCTGTTAAAATAAAAATTTCAGAGAAATTTGCTCTACACTAGGGGACTAAATTTGCTCTACACTAGGGGAAAAAATAGAAGCTAGTTTTCAGATATGATTCAGAATGTCTTTTTCAGATTTACTAAGAGCAAGGAAAAAAATAATTGGAATCAAAAAAATTTTTCAACCATGAGAATTTGATGCTTCAGATTCAATTTTTAATTTGGACGCTTCCATTTTTATTCAAACTTTCCTCAAATTTATTAAGCATCAAGATCCTCATTTTCTTCATTAACAGTTCATTTCGACTGATGCTTGTAAAAGAGCAAACAAATAGACCTTGTGATGTTTCTCCTCATAAACATATCACAAAACAGTAAGAATGAAAAATATTGCAACATGGTATTTTCTATACAAAATGGTTTTTAGCAACTTAATTGCCTCTGATCGCTACAACTTGGTTGAAAAAAAAACAATATAAGAACTTTATAACAGCTATATTTATTTTAAATGAAAATCAAATTTGTGTTATGAATGCTATGTTGTAGATAAGAGATTTATGGAATACCAACTTTCATTGAGTTTTTATTTAAAGGTATACTTAGTATATAGTTCTTATTCTTGAAATCTTTGCTTTGAGTGATGTGACAGCCCTTCTAGTATGGTTTCATTTCTTGGCTTCTATCTGACCTTCTTAACCTCAAGAATGCAGAAATAAAGTGCGTGAAATAACAGTTTTGGGCGAGAAAATGACTGTTATCTACATTTTCGTGATTTGGTTAAATATCTTTAAGTAGCCTATGGGAGCATTAAGAGAAAGTCATTAAACTAGTTCAGGTATAACTTTTAACATTTGTTTTAAACTTGAATATAAGATTAAATGTTTTGCGTTAGGGGAAGGTGGGATACAGTGAATCGAGGGGTACAGTGAATAGGAGACATTTTCTCAAAGATTAGGATTTTGTTCATCATAATAATGTCATCATTTTATGTGCTCATATATCACCCATATTTATTTATATTCGTTATCCCATAAATTTTGACTACCGGTTTTTAGAAGGTAATTTTTGTTTTTAGCTAGCTAAAGTAAATTTTTTTACGTTCTTTTTATTTGTTATGGAGATCACAATTGAAATTATTTAAAAAGTTGAAGTTTTTTTATTCAGATTATTGATATTTTTTTGCTTCCTTTTAGCACTTTAGCTTTTCTTTTACAAACGCTTGTACCCCAAGAAATTTGCTTGAATTTAATTTGTTATGAGGGGTGCACAGTGAATCCTGGTACAGTGAATCGGTTGATTCACTGTGCCACATTAAAAATCTTAAAGATTAAATTCGTTTATTTTTAACAAATCAACAACATGCAAATAATTTTATTAGTTTCAATTTATGAGATATTGTGTTATTATCATTTTTTATTTTTTGAACAACTTTTAAATATATGAATATAATACATAAAAATATATAAAAGTAACTTTTTTTAATTTCATGAAGTAAAACAATTTTGTATTTAGTATTATTTCATTATGGTTTTATAATATTTGAAAAAAATAGTTTAACAAAATACTTCCCACATAATATATAGGGAAAAGGCGGTTCCAGGACATTGACCCCTTCCCATACTTAAGGATGCATAAAAAATGGTGAACACTTCATATCATGACAAAACCAATACTTAAGAGTCGTCTTTAAAAATCAAGAAGAAGTATAAAAATAATCATGTTATTTCTATACCAGTTCTTCAAGATGCCTGTTCTTCTAAACCTTGTTTTGTAATGTCCGATGGCCAAGGTGTGAATTCCGTCTTCTAAGATGTGCCTTTTGTCGTCGTTAGCGCTGAGTGCGACTTTGTTAATTTCTTCAGTGGTGAGTTTTTCTTTCTTGTTCATTAAGCAGTCGTAATAATCTTGATGAGTGATGTTATTTTTAAAAAACTTTATTCTTTAAAAATTTCACCAAAGTGTGTTGACAACGCTTTGAAAGTCGAGTCCTTCATTCAATTTTTTTAAAACATAAAGACACAAATGACCACAATAAGAAGTGTTACCAAATTGCACCCTTTCGCTGTTGTAAAAGACTGGGCTTTTCAAGTATTTAGTCAATTCAACAAGAGGAGGCTGAGCATAAGAGTCAAAGCTGTGTTTTTTGTCTCCGTCTTTATACCAACAGACCCAATGAAATCCATCTGTGCTAGAATCTCCTGTGTTGACAATTCCACATTCTTTTTTTCTTGTCTTTTTTGGTAACTCATCCCTAACAAACACACCTTGAAAGTTTTTTAATTTTAACTGTTTAGCAGCCTTTATCAACTGAAAGTTAGTCAAAGCTTTATTAGGTAAAACAATTCCTTCTACGTCAATCCATTGAAAGTCGATCATTTTTTTAATTTCTTAAAAAGTTTATCCGAATTTTTTAACAAGCGATTTTCATAGAATAGCACCTAAAAAAGGAATGCTTGAGAAGGATGAGTTAGGACCGAGTAATAAACCAGAACCGGCATATTTAAAACCTTTTCCAGTTTTAATGAAGAGTCCATCACCGTGAACATTTTTAGTCCATGGGGTAATAAACAATCCATCTCCACCTAAAGTTTTTATCTTCATTCCATTTCCATTCTTTTTCAAATAAACGACACCTCTTCCAGCAATTTTATCAACCATAGCAGAACCAGCAGAAGAACCTACACCTGCTAGCAATCCAGTAGCTAGAGCTGGAACTACTTTTGTGGCAAGAGTGCTGCCTATCATACCTAATAACGGTAAAAGAGCTCCGATAAATCCACCTTCAATGGTTGAGTTGTATGATAATTGTTTTTTGCTCAGTTTGAGTGTGACTCCTTTACCAGTTTCATACGCTTTTTTAATTTTGTTCAATTGCACATTAGTGATAGCGAGAACATGTTCACCTTCTAGATCTGAATGAGATAGTCTTATATTGACATCAGTCTTTTCTTGAATCGCTTTTTTTATTTTATCAGCTTGGCTTTGCGAGATGTTAATTTTGATATTTTGATAATTGCTCATTTTTTATGTATTAAAAATTACTTATTTCACTTCTCGAATATGATATCGTATTGTAATATCCTCTCCACGAAAATCAACCAAATCTCCATTCTGATCAATGATGCGAGTAACCATTGTTGAAATTTCAAACAGTTTAACAGGAAGATAAATCAAATGCATTGGTCTCTCGATGATTTTATAGCCTGGACTAACATTTGGATAAAAGGAGTAAATGCAATTTAATTGGGTTCCATTAATATAGGATGATCCGATAACGTTGTTAACGATTCTGATAGTGTTAATGCTTGAAATTCTAACGATATGATCCGACTCGTATTCGGAATTGGAATTCAATTTTCTTTTAGTAAACCCTAAAACTGAAGAGATGCTATTCTCCACGTTAAAGTCAATCAAATAATTCAAACCAAGTTTAATGGTTGATTTTAAAGTATTAAGATTGATTCCAATATGAAGGTTGCTTGGTGAGTAATTAATTTTATTTGCAATAATATAACTTCCACGTTGAGCTGTTTTTATTGTGTTTAAAATAGACTTTTGCAAATACTCATTGATGTCTTTAATGTCATAGCTTCCTGATGGAATGATAATGTTCTCCCAATTAGCTCCATTGTTCATGCTGTATTTGAAAGAATTGTTTTTACTGTTTACATTTGGAATGCTGTTGTAAGTCTCAAGACCGAGAAAAGCCATTTCATAACTTTTTCCTTCGTCAAAAACGATTTTATCCAAAAAATCAGTGGTGATAACACTTGATTTTCCATCTACATCGATTATTATACCTGTCATTTTTTTAAATAAGAATTATTTTTTAAATTGTTTTAGAAAATAAAAAATTGTCAAACCCGCTTCGGTACTTTCCCTCGTTCTTTTTAGAAGAGAGATCGATAACGGCAAATCCGTGAGGTTCATTCCAGCAATGATTGCAAAAGGCTTTAAAATCTTCTATTTTCATATCGCACGAAACGTGGTCTTGATAAATGTGATTAACACTTTTTTGGTCTTGTTTAAAGAGACAAATAAAGTTAGCATTTTCTCTGATGGTATGTCTTGGAATCTCGAAATAGTTTTGAGCGAGGTAAAAGCAGTCGACGTTAGAGTGTCTTCCTCGGATGTAATATTTTTCGCACTTGTTTTGATTAGTTAATTGCAAATCGTCAAAGATCATCAAATTGTTTTTGGTCGAGTCTAAGGATTCAGGTTCAAGCACATCGTCCGCTGTTTCAAAAAATTGACACTCCATATCATCATTGTCGGAATATTTTTTGAAAGGTTGTTAATAATATCTTCAGGGTTTAAATTCAATTTTTCCATTTCGTCTTGTACATCATCCGTTAACAAATCAACAATATCCTTTTTAGGAAGTTTATTTTCGAAGGATCTTTTGAGTATTTTGTATTCGGGTTGGAAAAGGGATTTTCCAAACACTTGCAAGCGGTTATAATCGAGCCATCCAGGTCTGAGCAGTAAATTGAGCAGCAACGTTGTTTTTCCGTATCCAGACTTTCCAACGATGATTCCTCGAATGCTTCTCGGTAAAAGCTTGCTGTTGTTTCTTTTGGTTTTCCCAATTTTACACGACAATTTTATCACTTCCATTTTTTATATTTAAAAAGTTTTTATATATGTTAAAATGTACTGCGTTAAGTGTAGAAGAGAGACTGATACCATTCACTTGAAAAACGAGATCACAAAAAACAACAGACCTATGTTGAAAGGGACTTGCAACTCTTGTGGGATAACAAAATGCAAGTTTGTTTCTTCGCATACGCCCAAAGGATCATCTTCGCATGCGGTCAATGGAGGAGACTTGGTGGAATCGATCAACAATTTTTCAAAAAAAATAAAACTTCCATTGGCAAAGTTTCCAGGAGAAATGCACATTCCAGGGATGAATTTTGCAGGACCTGGAACCAATTTAGACAAAAGACTCACTTCCACGGACATGTATCAAGATTGGAGCAAACCGGTAGACAGAGTGGACAATGCAGCGTATCACCATGATTTGGCATATAAATATTTAAACGACGTTCAAAGCAGAAATTTGGCTGATCAAATGATGCTTGAAGAAATGAATTCGATTCCCAATCCCACTCAAAAAGAAATGAACGAAAGAAAACTTATCGCTCCCATCATCAAAGCCAAAGCTAAATTTGGATTGGGTGTGAGTGATTTGAAATGGACGGATCAGCTTGCAGAGGAGCTTCATAAACCGGTGATTCATCATTTTAAAAGAAGAAGGGTGATTGTAAACGACATTGATGAAATATGGGCCGCAGATTTGGTGGACATGCAATCGTTTTCAAAATTCAACAAGGGCGTAAAATATTTGCTCATGGTGATTGACGTGTTTTCAAAGTATGGATGGATCGTTCCGTTAAAAAGCAAAACGGGTCTTGAAGTGGCAGAATCGTTGAAAAAGATTTTTGGTGAAAGAAAATGCGTCAAATTGTGGGTAGATAAAGGAAAAGAGTTTTACAACAAGCACGTGAGAGCGTTGGGTGTGCAATTATACTCCACTGAAAACGAGGAAAAAAGTTCTGTTGTCGAGCGATGGAACAGAACGATGAAAGAGAGAATGTTTAAATATTTTTCAGCCAACAATACCAATAAATATATTGACGTATTAGATGAGATGGTGAAAAATTACAACAACACAAAGCACTCTTCTATCAAAATGACACCAGTTGAAGCTAGCGATGAAAAGAATAAAGGTAGGGTATGGTGGAATCTGTATGGAAAGGATCAAACATTACCAGCAAAACCAAAATTTTCCATAGGTGATCAAGTGAGGATCGTAAAAAAGAAGTCTCATTTTGAAAAAGGGTATACGCCGAGATGGACTGAAGAGGTTTTTACCGTGTCAAATGTTCAGCATACGAATCCACCCACGTATAAAATCGCTGACGTCAACGGTGAAGAAATTCAAGGCACTTTTTACGAGCAGGAGATGCAAAAGACGCAACAAGCCGTATTCAGAATTGAAAAAATCATTCGCAAAACCAAGAGCAAGTCGTTAGTCAAATGGCTGGGATATCCAGACTCGTTCAACTCATGGGTGGATAATAATGAATTGTTAAGTTTGCAAAAATGATCTAAAAATTTATTTTTAATATGTAAAATGCATGCTCCTCACAAGTTTTTTAGAAATGTTGCCTCAGCAGAAGTCCACAGTTTGGATTTGCAATTAAAAATTTTGGAAGAGAGGGTTAGAGAGTTGGAGGAAAGAAGACCAAACAATATTATTGTGTCTACGAAAACGTTAGATCATCCACCTTATTTCAACGTTAACGAACAATATGAGATTTTTGCTCAGAAAGACATTAAATTTGCTGCTCTCTCACATACAATGATAGCTTTATCCATTAGGTTGAATTTGGAGAAAGGTGTTGCAGTGATAACATTAATGAATAAAATTACTGATCAATTGAATTATAGAAAAAACGAAGTTATTATTTCAGAGTCTGTAGATGATGTTATTATGGATGTGAATAGTAACAGCAAACAGGATGTGATTGTTAAAAAAGGAGAAAAACTTTGTAAGATTAATTACATTGATTTAAAATAGTTTTTTATTAATAAAAAATGGAAATATTGAATGATAAACTTTATCCAGTTCTTCCAACAGCTCCTGCAGATGAAGGAGGACATGTTTACCGTCTTCAAAAAATAGGCGAGATACAAAAAGAGATAGAGAGTGAAAAAGCAAAGCGAGTTCATCTAAGCAAAAAGTACCATCGCGCTTTCAGAATCATTTCTAATGTGGATAATACGATGCAAGCCTTATGCATTGCTTTAGGTGTGACTGGAATTGGGCTTTTGTCAACCATTATTGCTAGTCCTGCAGCAATTGCGTGTGAAGGTGTAGCTATTGGAATGGGGTTTTTATCCATTGTAGGAGGACAGGTTAACAAAAAACTGGCATTGAAAGCGGAAAAACATGAAAAGATCAAAGTGTTGGCCGAGTCTAAATTAAACACGATCAGCGAACACATTTCCAAAGCGTTGATAGACGGAAAAATAAGCGATTCAGAGTATGAATTGATTTTAAACGAGCTTCAAAAGTTTAAATCCTTAACAGAGGAAATAAGAACTAAAACAAAAAAGGGAATAGATGAAGTTACTAAAGAAAACTTGATTCAAAAAGGAAGAGAAGATGCGATTCAAACGTTCAATAACCTTTTTAAGAAAGGATCAACGTAGTCGTAAAACCAATTTATGTTTTTTTTCCACGTATTTTAAAAAGATGTTTTTCTTTAAAATACAAGACCCAAATAAAAGGGATGAAATTGTGAAAGAAATTAATGACAGAAAAAAAGAATATATCAGGATAGTTTGAATGAAAATATTTATGATGCGAATTTTCAAGCTGATTTGAACAAGCCTCTGATTGAAAGCAATGAAAAAATGATCAAAAGCCTGTCAGTCGATCAAAAAAAGAAAAGGCCTTTCGAAGTGAACAAAGTTGGAGATAAAATGTACATTGGAAAAATGGAGGTGAAAGTGGATGTAAATGATATCATTGTTGGTGATGAAAGGTATGAAGGAACAAAAGGTCTTTGGGAGCTGATGACTGAATTAACAATACCAAAGAGCTATACCGATGAAGATTTGCAAAATTATGAAAAAATTTTAATAGATAGTGATGCTATAAGATCTGATTCGCAACCGCATAAACCAAAATCATCAAGAAGACCAAAGTATCAGCAACTTATTGCTCCTATTTGGGAAAAAATGATGCGTATTGAAAAAGGTAAAAAAGGTCGTGGTGTCATTATTCTTCCAGGAGATCCTAATGCGTTGGTAGAAAAGCTTGAATTGAGTATTGCTGCATGGCATGCTGGGAATAAAGAGTCAAGAAATATGGCTGTTGCTATTTGCGATGAGCTGTTGAGACAAGGAGAGATTAATAAAGAGGAATATAAATCGTTAATGAGGACTATTGATAAAATTATTTTAAAAAATTGTTTTATTTAAAAAAAAAAGCTCATTGTGAACAAAAGAAGATATGTGAAAAAGAACGTTGTTGGTGGAGGTGGTATTGTAGACATGATTAAAAATTTCATAAAAAGAGCAGCTGCGTCAAGTGTTACAAAAGCAACAGTGAATTTGCTTAAAAATGCTGCAACAAGCAAAATTGGACAAGAAGCGATTACAGCTGCAAAATCTGCTGGGACAGAGTTAGCCCTTTCAGCCATTTCCACTGCTAGAGATGTGGCTATTGACAAAGGTAAAAAGACCATTGAGAAATTAAAGACTGGTTCATCTATTCAAAGTAAGAAAATGTCTAAAAAGAACGCGATTCGAATTCAAGACCTGGTGAAAATAGGGCAGGGCATGAAAATAGTATGATGATAACATTCTGTTGCGATGACTTGTTATAAACTTGCAATGTCTTGCAATGAGAGACATTTAAATGAATTAAATAATTTTTTATTATATAAAAAATGATAAGTACTGAGCGATTAAGAGTTACTGAGAACCCAGAGTATGATATTGGTATTGAAAAAGTTGATTTTTTTGAGTATCTTCCAACCAATCTCGATTTAAATTCTTCAGGCACGATTACTTTTGAGATTGACTGTCAATCGATTCAAACAGTACCATCAGAGGCTTACATTCTTATTGAAGGAGTGTTGAAAAAGAGCGATGGAACCTTTTACGATGCTAAAGACAACATTGCACTGGTGAACAACGCTTTGTTGTATTTGTTTAATGATGTGACTTATGACTTGTCGGGAGAGCAAGTGGAAAGAGTGATGTATCCAGGTCCAGCCACCACCATACTTGGATTGATGAAATATCCTTATGGATTTCAGTTTGCTGATGGATTAAAACAGATGTGGTATATGGATACATCAAATCTTGTTGGAAATTCAGGATTCAATGTTAGACGAGACCACTTGTTTGCTGACACTACATCCGTTGGAGCTTTTTCGTTTAAAATTCCGTTGAAGCACATTTTTGGATTTTGCGAAACCTATGACAGAGTTGTTTATGGGTTTAGGCATACCATCACCTTTACAAAGAAAGAATGTAATGATGCGATTTATAGAGCGGAGAGCGTTAGTGCAGGAATGATCAGCCTTAAAAAATTCAGACTTTATATGCCTCGCGTTGAATTGGATATTTCGAAAAAGACTGATTTTATGAATTTAATAGCTCAAAAAATTCCCATTCAAGTGGCTTATAAATCAAACAAATGTGAAAGACAGCTTATTCCAGCCGGGCAAACAGAATTTACTTGGTCGCTTGGAAGAGTCACTGACAAAAGCATTCCAAGATTTATCTTGTTCGGACTTCAGACAAACAGAAATTCCAGCCAAACTGTTAATCCGTCACTATTCGACCATTGTGATGTTAGCAATTTTTACGTGACTGTTAACGGAATAAAGTATCCAAATTACAATTACGACTTGAATTTTGGAGAAAAGAGAGTGGTTATGGCTTATTCAGATGCGTTCTCTTTTGATGAAAAATATTACGGCACAAATGAACTTGTTTGTCAATCTGGGTTAAGCTTGCTTGAATATATAAAATTATATCCGTTGTTCTTTGTGGATATCAGCAAGCAAAAAGAAAGAATGACGTCGGAAACAGCTGAATTAGTGGTAAACCTTAAATTTCGAACTTCAACTATTGCAAATACCGTTATTTTTGCAGTGGTGATCTCTGATAAATTGCTTAAATTTGTTTCAGACGGAACCAACATGACTGCTGTTTATTAAGATGTCTTTTCAGGAAAAATTGAATTGACTTAAAAAAAAATCTTGGTATAATATAATGAGATATACAACATTGTATTTGAAAAATTTGCTGAATGAAAACGGTGTTAGTAAAACAGCAAACGATTTAATAACGTTGATGATGCTTGCGGTTGAAAATAATTTGATCAGTAAAGATGAGATTTTAGAAAGAGCAAAAGAAAAGAAAATACGTGAAATAAAGGAAAAGAAACCAACCGATCCAAAATGGGAATGGCTTCGTTTTGTTAAGAAAAAGCCCATCACTGTGAGAATAACCAACATTGAAACGGGTGAGGTGACTGAATACAAGTCTCTTTACAAAGCGATGGCAGGAACTGGACGTGGATGGAGATATTTAGAGCGTCGAGATGGAAAGGTGGATAATGGAATCAAGATTGAATTTTTAAATTCTGAAAAGCTTGAAAAACGTAAAAAGCAGCAAAATTGATTTTTTAACTTTTAACATGTTAAAAAATTGACTTAAATAAAATTCTTAGCATAAATAAAAAGATGGAGAGGAAGTATGTGATTGAATTTGATACCATGGGTCGTGCGCATCTGTTTGATGAAGAAAAAGAAATTCATGCGGCTGGATGCGAATTTACTGCACATGACGAGTGGGGAAGAAAGTATACGATTAGATTTGATGAAATGGGTCAAGCACATGTATACGACTCAATAAGCGAAATTTTTGCCAATTATCTTGTTTCATAAGTTTTTAATTCTCCCGCGAAAAGAATTAAAAAACGGTAAAAACTTTTCGAAGAAGAAAATATGCTGAAAGTGTGCCAAGATTTAAAAAAATTGAATTGACTTAAAGAAAATCACGGCAGAGATAAAATGAGTCTCCATTCTTCAAAAAAAATAATTGCCAAAGAGCATAAACTTGAAAGCATCGAAAAAAATTTTCTTTCCCTTAATAAAATGGGTGATAAAACTGATGCTAAAAAGCAAAAAGCTAAAACTGTCGCCAAAGAGCGAAAAATTGAAAGCGGCTTAAATAAAAATCTTTCCGTAATAAAAATGGAAAGTAAAACTGTTAATGATCGAAAAGATCGAAACTATTCAAAAATGACTGTGAAAGAATTAAGAGAGATGGCTAAAGGTCGTGGTGATATCAAAGGTATCTATAAAATGAAAAAAGCCGAGCTCATTGAGGTTGTAAGACCTGTCATTGGGTATGACCCTGCTCCTCGTAGACGCACAACTGAGGCAAGACCTTTGCCTGTTAATGCTACCGTGATTAGGTTTGTTCAGCCACCTGTAAAAGTTTCTGTAAAGCCGACAAAAGTTTCAATAAAGCCGGCAAAAGTGCAGTTTGTTGTCAAACCTTCTGCAGTGATAAAACCTCCTATTGCTCCAAAACCAGCAATCATTCCATCAAGACCTCCTATTGCTCCTAAGCCAATTCATTTGCAAAGGCACATCCTTGACACACCAGTTGTTGATTCATCACCTGTCATGACACCAAAACCAGTCATTCCACCAAGATTTGGACTGTTTTCAAGTCTGACGGCAGTTGCAAAAAGTGTGACGTCATATGTTGCAAATAAGTTTAATGATATTAAAGAATGGATAGAACCCTACGTTCCTGAAGTAGTCAAGAAGAATGTAAGCGAATCAGTGAAACAAATCGATGAAAAGATAAAGTCTATCAAATCACTTGTATTAAAAACAGTGTATAAACCTATCACGTCAAAACCTTATAAAATAAAATTCAAGTTAACTGAACATTCAGCGGAGCGTGCTGCTAGACTATTTTCTTACACACCTTCTTCTCGATACCAAGACATTGTTCCTTTTTTAGACTTGGTGAGAGAGTCTGCCATTCAAACCATGGAAGGAGAAAGAAACACAAAGGTAAGAATTGTTTTAATCTGTGAAATGACTCGCGTAAGCATCTTAACAGGTGAAGAGACTACTCAGATGGCTCACTTTTCATCCAACTTGAAAATTATATTGGAGGGTACAGATGTAAGAACGGTCGTGAGTCAAATGGAAGAAAAAATCTTGGAGCGAAGCGCTAATTACAACAAGATGGGATCCAATTGCGTCTTGTCGAAGATTTTAAGAATGGATATCAGATTTATCGATTATGAACCTTTCAAGGGTTCTTCCTACATGGAGCTGTCTAAAGAGCTAAAAGACAAAAAGGCGATCATCAACATGGTAAACAAGGACAACCAATGCTTTAAATGGTCTGTCACCAGGGCGCTGAATCTTAAAAATAGAGACAATGAAAGAATTGACAATGATCTTATTTTAAAATCAGAAGAGTTGAATTGGGAAGGAATGGAGTTTCCTTTAAAGGTGACTCAAGTCGAAAAGTTTGAGAAAAATAATCCTGACATCAGCGTGAACGTCTTTCACTACGAAATGAATAAACCTCAACCTATGCAAATATCCAAATTTCATGATCGAAAGCACTGTGTTGATTTGTTGTATATTTCAAACGAAGAAAACAGCCATTATTGCCTCATTAAAAATTTCAGTCGGTTTGCTCGTTCTTCAGCATCAAAACATCAACATAAAAGATATTTTTGCAGAAGGTGCATGCACGGCTATGACCAAGAAGAAAAGCTCCAAATTCATCGAAAATACTGCTATGATAACGCGCCTATGAGAATCGATCTTCCAAAAGAAGGGTCGACCCTTGAGTTTAAAAACTACAACAATAGTATGAGAGTTCCGTACTGCGTCTATGCCGACTTTGAAAGTTTCATCAAACCTATCGATGACAGCAATGAGTATAATAATAAAGAGTCATATACCAAAAAAAATCAAAAGCATGTTCCAAGCTCCATCGTCTATTATATCAAATGCTACGACGAAACCATTTACGATAGTTATTCACGGCAAGAACAATGGAAAAATAAGAGAATAGAGACTGATGAGGATGAAAAGAATTTTGAGGCTGCTACCCAATGTCACATTTGCAAAAAAGATCTTAACTGTGATAAAGTATGGGATCACTGCCATTTGACTGGAAAGTACCGTGGTGCTGCTCATAAGAAATGCAACTTGGATTATAAAATTCCAAAATTTATTCCCGTTGTCTTTCATAACTTGTCTGGCTATGACAGCCATTTGTTCATCAAGAGATTAGGTGGAAAGATCACTTGTATACCTAATAACGAAGAAAAATACATCAGCTTCTCAAAAAGCATCAAAGTGAGAAATTCTATTGATAAGAAAGGTAAACCAGAAATAGTGTATAGAGATTTACGGTTCGTTGACAGCTACAGGTTCATGTCAAGCCCTTTAAAAGATTTAACTGACAACCTTGTTAAAGATTTGTGTGAGGAGTGCTCAAAATTAGATTAAAAACATGCAAAAAGGACTGTATGGTTAAGAAAGGTAAAAAATGCAAATGTAAAGACAATTGTGAAGATTGCGCTCATAGAAGATCTAAAAAAGGAGACATCATGTGCAAAAGCTTAAATTCATTCCACAGCGGAGCAAAACGAGATTTGCTATTAAGAAAAGGCATTTACCCTTACAAATGGGTGGACTCCATTAAAAAATTCTCTGAAACACAGTTGCCACCCAAAGAAGCCTTTTACTCTAAACTAGACGATAAACACATCAGCGATGAAGACTACGCGCATGTGCAAAACGTTTGGAACGTATTTGGATGCAAAACGTTTAAAGATTATCACGAGCTGTACAACATCTCAGACGTGCTCATTTTAGCTGATGTCTTTGAAAATTTCAGAGACACTTGCATAGAAAATTACGGTCTAGACCCTCTTTGGTATTACACCTCTCCTGGTTTGGCTTGGGACGCCATGTTAAAGGAAACTAAAATTAAATTGGATTTGTTAACCGATAATGACATGCTCAACATGATCCAAAAAGGAATACGCGGTGGAATATGCATGATCTCAAACCGATATGGAACTGCTAATAACAAATACATGAGTGATTATGATCCTTCAAAACCATCTACATTCATTCAGTACTTAGACGCTAACAATTTATATGGATGGGCTATGTGCAAACCTCTTCCCGTTAGAGGATTCAGATGGATGGCTGAGGATGAACTCTCCAATTGGAAATCCATGTCTTGTATTCTCGAAGTTGATTTAGACTACCCTACACACCTTCACGATGAACACAATGACTATCCTTTGGCTCCTGAAAAAATGATTATTGGAAAAGTAGCCAAGCTCGTTCCCAATTTAAACAACAAGGATAAATACGTCGTTCATCACGAAAACCTAAAACTCTATGAACGATTGGGTTTAGTCATCACCAAAATTCATCGAGGAATCACCTTTGAAGAAGAACCCTTCATGAAACAATACATTGACCTCAACACCAATAAAAGAAAAGTCGCTAAAAACGACTTTGAAAAAGAATTTTTTAAGCTCATGAACAACTCTGTCTTTGGAAAAACCATGGAGAATATTCGAAAGCATGTTGATATTAAGCTTGTCACCACTAGAAAAGAAGTCTTAAAATTATCCAAACTACCTAATTATGAGAAAAATACCATTTTTGATGAAAAACTCATCGCAGTCCACATGAAGAAAATAAAACTCTTTTACAACAAGCCTGTTTACTTAGGATTGAGCGTTCTAGACATCAGCAAAACACTCATGTTTGAACACCACTATGACTACATGAAGCCTAAATACGGAGATTGCGCTAAATTACTCATGACTGACACTGACTCTCTCATTTACGAAATCAAAACGGATGATTTTTATCAAGACATTGCCGACGATGTAGAAAACAAATTTGACACGAACGACTTTCCTAAAGATCATTCCGCCATTCAAAACGTTGGGTTCAAGGTTGGTTTAAACAAAAAAGTTATCGGAATGTTCAAGGACGAGGTTGCTGGCAAACAAATTAAAGAGTTTGTAGGACTTAGACCTAAACTCTACTCCTATAAGCTCTTTAATGAAAAAGAACGCAAAAAATGTAAAGGGTTTAAAAATAAAGTCGTTGAAAAACACATCACTCATCAAGACTATTACGACTGCTTAATGAACAAGACAGAAAAGCTCGCCACCATGAACGTCATACGATCTCATCTTCACAATATCTACACCGAAGAAATCAACAAAGTCGCACTCAGCGCTAACGACGACAAAAGACACATCTTGCAAGACGGCATTCACACGCTAGCCATTGGACACTACAAACTAAAACCTTGTTTTAATTTTATGGACTATGATAAACTCTTCGGCTATGATCAACCCATACACCACTATCAACCATAAAGCTTCAATATTCATCCCATTAAAAAAAACTCATATTCATCGCTTAATACCATAATCATACACTACTATCATTTCTTCATGCAAAAAAAAACACTACCACTTCTTCAAATTCATTAAATATAACTCACAACACGATTACACATATTAAAAAAACTATGACATCTTCAATTCCTTAAGTATAGAAAAGTATCAATGCGCCAGAATCCGCTAATTCTAGTAGTCACATAATTTTATTTTTAACAATAATGGTTGTTTATGTTTTATTTGGTTTATTCAATATGGTCAGAAATCGAAAACAGATTGAGATATATCTATTTCATATATGTATATGTGTGTGTGTATGTGTGTGTAGTTCTTGATTTTTACAAAGTTTTTAAACAGCTTATGAAGAATTTTTTAAAATGCGTGAATGGGGAACGGGAACGTAACCCACCATAATATGGTGTTGCTACAGTTGCAAATATCAGGCGCGGGTTTAGCTTTTTAAAGAAGTTAGTCAAGAAATGTTAACGCTTCTAGGTATAGAGAGGGGCGGGGGAGGGAGCCCCCTTCAAACGAGGGGGCAACTTAAATTTGCCTTCTCGTTTGTTGAGGGGACAAATTTAAGTTGCCCCCTCGGGTTCAAAATTTTTTAAAAGAAACCACTTGTTTACAAACTCTTACAAAAAGGCTCAAACGATGTTTCATTACGGACGCTAAAACGGACATCGACCATTGGACCTGCTCAATCTGCCAAGCTTTAGTCTCTCTCTAAAAAACGAGCAAGGGGACTTTATACTTATAAAAATTCCTTAGATATCGCTAATTTACACCAAAAAATCCCCAAATAAAATTGAAAAATGTATTTTTATTAAATTAGAAAGCTTTTTAATTAAAAAGTGTTTACCAAAAAAGATGTTAGTCGACGCGCCTAACAGGCCTAACCCTAAACCCGCCCCTGAATATTTAAAAATTCAACTTGTGATATATTTTTTATTTTTTAACGGTAATTCATTTTTTAAGTTTACTTAAAGTTTACTCTTCGACATTTTTAACCTCTTCAAATTTAGGCACCATATTACTTCACTAAAAACACGTTTAAAATAAAAATAAGTTAAAGTGTTTCTCAAAATTTTTTTCTAAATTTAAGTTTATTATTTACTTCACAAGGTTTAACAACATTTTTAAGATGAAGCTATCAATTGCATTTTTTGCATGATTTGGCACAGTAAATCGACATGTAATCTGAGTTTTTTACGCACTCTCCAGCATCGGCTTTCTTCTTACAGTTATCGTTATAGTCCTGGCATTTTGAGTAACCTAAAAATGGATTTTTAACAAAAAACATTGAAGATATTTTTCTAATAGTTATAAAAATCTCTTCTTTTATTCTCTAGAAATTACCTGGGCAGTTGTATAAGTTATTACCTGGGTGTAGTTGTACAAGTTATTACCTGGGCAGTTGTACAAGAGGTTGATTTGTTTAATATCAATATCACTGAAACCGTTTCTGTTACCAATAACGTTTTGCATTGTCTTATCTACTGTAGTAATAGTCGTCTTATCACCCCCGAATGCTGTGGCTCCGTAGTGCATTATTGATGCATAGTCATAAGGAGTTCCTAAGCTATCCACATTGTCGGTAGTTTGTATTTTAAAGTTAAAATCACTTCCTTTATTAAAAAAAAGAAAAATATATATGTATGTATGTATATATATATATATATATATATATATATATATATATATATATATATATATATATATATATATATATATATATTGAATCCTGTTTTTTGATGGATTTTTTAACATATGGCTCTAATTATAACACTGTTATTCATTTACCTGGTGCAATATTATTCCAGTTTATTTTAATGTAATTGTCTCGATCGGGTCGGCTCTGTTCATGAAAAAGACCTTAAAAACAAAGATATAAAAATTTTTGGTCAAAAATCGTTTTTAAATTAGGAATAAATAAATACAATAACAAAAATCAAATGACCGATGGTATGTCCGATTTCATGCATGATTGTTCCGATGCCATAACAGCCGTCACCCAACGAAATATCATTGAGTCTATTGGACCTGAAGCCAACTGGTGAGGAACAGCTGCGATAAAAAATATGAAACTATTTTAATTATTAACACGATTCTACTAATATTTGTAGGGGAAATCTACATACCCGCCACTTGAGTAGAAATACACATATGGGAATTCCTTGGTTCTTTCAACAAACTTTAAACACGTGTGCTTGTGATACTCGTTTATAGCTTGGTATATACTCTGCTTTTCTTTTGCACCTATTTTAAAACAAAACTTCAGTAAAATTATGATTAGATGAAAAGTTATAGGAACTTATTAGCTGAGTTAAATTTAGACTTTGTTATTTATAAAATGCTTAAATATATTTATATTTTACAAACTTTATTTAAATTACATTAAAAAAATATTTAGATTTAAACCTTATTCGTGAATCAAGGCTTATTGAGATTATTTTGAACAAATGATTGTAAAATGTATAATACTTGTAAGGTAAAGTGCTTGAAAGATGCTTGTAAATATACTCAAATAATATGGTTTTATTTTATTGTTTTAAACGTTTATAAAATGCGAAATTATAACAAGAAAGATAGAGGCTTCTTACTTAACCCCATAAATTCGAACGGTATGACTTTATTTGGCCAAAGACGCCCGATGCTACTTGCAAAAGCATTTGTTGATACGGACTCGTCAGGATCCAGTTTTATATCTCCCTCGAATAATTTTTTATCTGAAACAAATTTGCATTATAAATATCTTTTTCTTTAAACTTTCTAATTGATAAAGAACAATTTTAGAACTTACTTTCCATTTTCGGTACCCATTTCGATGAGACTACGGCTAAACCAGCAACCAACAAAATAGTTGCTAATAGCTTCATAATAGCAGAATGTTACCTCTTTCAAAGGCTCAACTTTTATGGCTCAACTTAATAAATAGTGCCAAATAAAGATAAATACAGGTGGTTCAAACAAGATTCGTTTATTTATACAGCTTTGGGAATTTTTATTGCGCCACTCTCAAAAGCATTTAGCCTCAAATAAGCAGATATACTGCGTGCCTACAAAATAACCATACACTTTTTTTTCAGTAATCACCAATCTGCATTTAGGTCAGTAAATTTGTGAGCGCTAATGGTGTTAAGTATTACTCATTTTCGAATACTTCAATTTTTTATCCTTTTAATTAAAATTGTCTGAAAACCTTTTAACATCTACATCTTGAATGCTGGTTCTGAGAAAATAAATGAAACTAGAAAAGAAAACTTAGATTAAATAAAAAGCTAAATAACTAAAAAAATGTTATCGAAAAGATTTCTTAAATTAAACAGTGTTTGATTTTCAAAAAAATACAAACTTCAGGGGATCCTATTTTTCAGACTTCTAATTCAAACATCAACCTTTTGCCAATACAACTGGGTACAAGAAACTAAATCTTAAACCTTCTTCAACATAACCCAAATGAAATTTTCTTTGTTCGTTGGGTGTACCGAATAAGATTTCACTTTTTTTAATGGATTTAATTTGCTTAAAATTTGCTGACATTTGAGAAGAATCGAGTCAAACTTTATGAGCAAATTTTTTTAAAAACTGTAAGTTTGGGTTTTTGAGTTTTAAAATGTAAGTTGAGTGAAATCTCATGTTCTAATTTTTCAACATAAGATGAGAATATTAATAGAATTATTAAAAGAAACTTCAAAAAGAACTAACTTTTTGACACCACTTTTTGAAAAGTGCAAATGCGTTTCAGCCATATTTATCCACAAAAAAAAAAAAATACATATTATTTTTTCAGTAATCACTTCCGTACTAATAATAATAATGATAATGTTTTGAAAAGACTGGCAAAAGGTTTTATTAATAATATGTTAGTATATTAATAATTCTTTTACAGGATGGGAAGATGCAGATAAAGATGAAGAATAGTGAAGATGTAGATTTTACTTGCAAACGTTGTGGTGTGTATTTTGACACAACTTCCTAGTAGTGGGGGAAATACTCGTGGAGCATTTATTATAGTTGAAGAAAAATTAGGAAGACCCTTGCCGCCATTATTTTCAGAAGTAGTTACAGCAGATGTTTAAAAACACTAAATCAAAGCAACTTAAGGCTCGATTTCATTTTTTTCAAACGGTTTGCAACGAATGAAAGGAATATTAATAGACAAAACTATTTTCCAAAAACTGAAAATGAATTTAAATTCTCTTTGTGAGCGGTGACAAAATGATAGTTAAGGTTACATTAGTATGGTTTAGAAATCAAATTGCACTGGGGAGGAATTAGTTTGTTTGATATCCTAATCTATATAAGACAATAATTCATTGCGTCTGCGTGTTGCTTTACCAGCATCAGAGACAGCATCAAAAGAGGTGCAACGTTATTGAGACTATACTTAAATAAAAATATATTTTTCTTTTTTTAGTGATGATATCAAAGAAAAAGATAAAAAAAAAGCTGGTGCTTGCACTCAGGAAACCCAATAGAGATGCCTTATCACTTAGTTTAACAAAAAGTAAAAACATAAAAAGCATCTCAATTGAGGATTTCATAACAAACAAAATCGAAAAAATTTTTAAAATTTTAAAAAATCGATATTTGATAAAATTGATAAAGACTTCCTTGATCAATATCCTAAGACATGGAAGATGAAAAACTGTATGAGACAATGCATTTTACACATTTTTGGTATGAAGATGTTAGAAGAAAATCAATGATGATAAATTTGTTAATGATGTACGGAAAGAAGAATAAAGTTAATCTAGGATTATCATGGCATTTTAACAAAAAAAAGAATCTTAGCAAAGGTTTCTACTAACTTTTGTTGCAGAAAACAGAGATCAATTTCTCAATGTAAAAAAATCACTAATTAGTGCACATCAATTAGCTAAGCTACAATGAGCAACTGGCGTGAAAACCCCATGAAACCCCCTTAAATAATACTTACGGAACATCATATGAGGGGGACCTGGGAGCCTTGTAGTTTTCTAAAACGAAAAAGTTAGTTTGTTGTCAATAGTAAGGCAGCAATAAGCGGACTAAATTTTAGAAAGGTTGCGTAACTTAAAACAGAGCCGTAACCACCGGAGTGAGGGCGGAGGCGGAGCCAAGGCACTTCCAAAAAAATATTAATTTTTTTTTTTCATAAGAAACCCATCATAAAATATATTGAAGGTCTTTATATTCTTTAGCATTTTTTTGAATAAATATAAACTTGGAAATGTTAAGGAAAATGCACGTGGTCAGTGTTATGACGTGTTAAAACGTGTTCTGACGTGTTACGACGGAGCTGCTGCTACGTCTGGTCCTATTTCTTGAGTAGCAACTGTGATAAAGCTGTTGAACAAAAAGTGTTTATTATTTACTTAAAACCCTCAACCCACAAAAAACTTATCTCTTCCATGATTCACCAAAATAGAGCGTTACTGGCAATTTTATTTTGAAGCTTTCGATCTTATTATCAAACAGAGATTTGATCAACCTGATTAAAAGACTTATATCTACACACTAAAAAAACTAACGGCATTATAACAGCATTTATGTACGCAGATTCTATAATGCCGTTATTAATGCTGTTATATTCACGGATCCAAAGATATAATTGGAGACCAAACAATTTTGGCGTTATAATGGTGTTATATTTGCTGTTATATTATGCTGTTATGTTATGGTGTTATATTTAAAGATTTTTGCTGTTATTTTTACTGATAGTTTTGCATTTATACTTGCTGTTATATTTAATGTCACACACGTGACAGCAAATATATCAGCAAAATATCACTGCAATGTTGCCACATTTTGGCATATTTAAATAAGATGTTTTGAAACTGCCAAATTAGTTTCTAAAGCGTTAGCACGAGCTGATAAAAGTAAAAAGTAAATAAAAATGAAAGCAATTAAAGTTAATTTTAAAGAAAATGCTGAAATAGTTATTGCCAGTAATTTTTTAGAATTTTGTGCATCTGGTAGGTATATTTTATTTTATTTAGACTAAAAATTTTATCATTTTAATTCACCGTATCATTAACGATTTTTAATTTAAATTGAAAATTATCATTAGAAAATGCTCATGCATCTTAATATAACTAAATAACATGCTAATTTTATATTATATGTTATGTTAAATTTTGATTCGAAATAATTTTATAGTAGCACTAGGAAACTTTACTTGCTTTTATAATAACATGTTAACATGTTATTATAAAGTCAAATGTCCTAATCGTAGTATCATCTCAAATCAAAATCTAAAAATACTTTGTTACTTTTTTCAAACTGTTAAAATAAAATTATAGCACCAAAAAATTTGTCACTCCTTTTTTAGTATGATAATTTGAATTAGTAGATATGTAAAAGACAATTTTCAATAATATCAAGTTATATTTACACTATTTTATGTTTTAGCTCGTGAAACCTTTAATTTGCCCATGATTGAAGAAATCAAGTGGAACGGTTGTAAAGTAACTGCTAGTAGTTTTGCTGCTCTTCTCAATGAACAAAATTTAGAGCTTACGATTCAAGCTCCACAACTTGTTGATATTTCCAACACTCAATAAGTTGGTCTTTTATCTAATTTAAATAAAACTGACACAGCTCAATCATCACCATTATGCCAATTTTCATCCATTTTAAATGATTATGTAGATTTTGTGGTACCATCAAAGAATATAAATCTGATTTCTGAAAAACAATATATGGCTGAAGAATGTAGTGTAAATGTTGTTCAGCCTCCAGTGAGACAACTATCTTCATCAGATCTGAAAACACCCCCGACACCACGAAAGGTAATAAACTATAACTGTTCTGTTTGTTATTGTAAAACTACAACTTATAGTTTTATGCTTCATCACTTAAAACTGCATGGCAACCAAGCAGCCGTTTTTTGTGAAATTTGTTTGTCAAATTTTAAAAGTCTTTCAGGATTCCTGAAACATTCCAAAAAATGTTCCATTAACCAGGTCAATACCTGTACTACTGAAAATGAAGTAGAAAACGAGTTTGTGGTTGAAATTGGTACTACAAAAATTAACGAAGATTATTTAGGAGCTTTGGCATTACATTTACAAGGAAAGCACAGATGTGCTCAAAATGTTTTAAACATAATTTTCAGTAATTTAAAGGAAATGCTTTCTGTATTGAATGTTGACATAGAGGCTTTAAAAGCAACTTGTGATAAACTGTCAACACAATATTTATGGGAAAAGTATTACAAGAATTATTTACAGATTCCAACCGCAAAAGTGATTGCTCTGAATAACCAAGGTTGTTTTATTCCTTTCATTGAAATATTGTCTTTCCTATTACAATCTCAAGAAATTAGTAACTTTACAGCAGTGAATGGGGACACAAACCACATGAAAATTGGAATATATTGTGATGACCTTGGAATAACAAATCCTTTAGGAAAGGCGCGTAAAAAGCAAAAAATGTTTGTATTTTACTTTCAAATTTTAAATATCCCTTCATTGTATCGCGGTAGAATGTCTACTATCTTTCCGTTAATTTTTACTTTAACTAAATGGGTAAAAGATAAAAATTTTTACAGTAATCTTTTCAGTGATTTTATTTCTTCGATAAGCCAGCTGAAAAATGGAATGGTAATTAAAGTTAAGGGTGTTCCCAAAAAAATTACAGTTGAAGTAGTATACTTCTCAGGAGACTCTCTTTCTGCAAATGCAATAGGAGGTTTTAAAGAAGGTTTTAGTGAAAAGGCATTGCGTTGTTGCAGAAGTTGTAACTCAACCAGACAACAAATGAAAGATTTTTCTAACCATGAAGAATGCAGTATTCGCAATGCTCCTGAACATATGATACGTTTAAATGAACTAAACTCTGGTTTAAGCAAAGCTGATAAGTTAAAATGGTCCAAATACTACGGCGTTGTTTCAAAAAGTATACTGTCAAACATTCCAGGATTTGATGTGACAAAACAGCTTTTATTTGATCCTATGCATGATTTGTTAGAAGGTCTCATTCCACTTCAGTTAGAGTTATTTTTGTTGTACGCCATTCAGAACAATTTTTTTACTTTGCAAGAAATAAATGATTGGCTGCAGCGGTTTAGCTATGGTAATGGTATTGAAAAGCCTAATATGATTCATTCCTCAATAAAGATTCATGGTAGTTTTGGCAGTGGCCAAACATTGACCCTTTCTCGTGTGATATCATTTTTTTGTCTTAGAACGCATGGGTCAAACAGATGTTCATTTCATTTGTTTGTCAAAAATTATTCAGGTGCTTCAGCTGTGCTTGTCTCCTGTTGTTACCCCCCCCTTTTTTTATCTGATTTAAAAGCGTTAATTCAAGATCATCATTGCTTATTTTTGTATTTGTATCCTGATAAATTCATTCCGAAGTTACACTTTCTTATTCACTACCCTGCTCAAGCTGAACGGTTTGGGGCTCTACGGGAACATATGTGTATGGCTTATGAAAGAAAACATCAGGTTGTGAAGAATTTTCGACACTTTAATTTCAAGAACATTCCCTTTTCAGCATGTAAAATGATGGTTGTTAATACCACAAGCAATTTTTTTAATGCAGCTGGAGAAAGACGTGGTGATGTATATGGACAAGTGGATGAGTTGAAGTTCAAAAAAGGCTCTATTATTTCTGCTAAAGTAAATGGCATAATTTACAAGATTAATGATATCATTTCATGCCTACATGAAGAAAAGTTGATATTCTACAAAATCCTTTCAATATCATCAAAAAATGACAAGCGTGCTTTTAAATGCTCTAAACTTATAGTACAAGCGCACTCAGCATATTTGATATGTTGTGAATCTTCTGAACAAGTTCTTATTTATCCAGATACTTTGATATTTCCTTGGTGCGTCATACAATATTCTAATTCTTCAAGTTCTGTGAATGGCAGAATCAGTATTTTTCCTTTAGCAGTGCCAAATCTAAGTTTTTTTAATATATGTTTATAAGTTTATATTTTAAAGTACATAATAAAAATTTGTTAATTTTATTATATTTTTTATTTTTACAGCAGAAACACATTTAAAATGTGAAAATATTGTTTGAATAAAGATTCAAAGGAAATTCAGATTTTAACATATATTATATCCTTTTTTGTATGTTCAGAAAATTTGGTTTGAAATACTGAAATCTATTGTATAACTCTTGCATTCTATTTTATTTTTTGGCTATTAAACTTTCATAAATGTTGGCATTTTGACATGACACAACAACACAATAAATATGTTGCAATAAAAATCACAAATAATGTTCTTAAAAAGATATGAACATTTTCTAACATGATTCTTTTATACACAATATAAATAGTTGTGACATTTAATTACAAATTATATAAAATTTATATTAAAAAATTTATCTAAACCTTATTGTAAACAATGTAATATTATTTAATGTATGTTGCTTATAATAAGCTCTGATTTTTAATATGCCACCATGAAACACCCTAAATTCTAAGTCTCAAAAACCATTTAAACAATCGCCCCACTATGATTTAGCTAATATATCACACACTTTGCTGTAATATTTATTATGTCAAACATTTTATTGTGTTAATGTTTTTTCAGATTTCAACAGTTCCTTTTGATTCAGATGAAGTTGCTCACCTGAGGACTTTTTTTAGTACATCATCTTTGAACTTCTTAAACAATGTCTCAACAAATGATATTTTGAAAAAGGAGTTAAAAAGTAGCATTCTTCAGTATTGTCATGTTGCCCTTCCTTCAGACAATGATGCATGGGTTCGGAGAGAGTTTTTTTCTAAACTTAAGTCAACACTTCGTTTTAATTTTCCAAACTGCTTGGAACACTGGGTAAGAATTGTTTTAAAAATTATTTACAATCTCATGGCACTGCTATATTTTTTTAGGTGTGTTTATGACACATACATGTTTTGTTGCTGTTGTATGAAATAAGTATTTGTTTATGTACCCTTAAATGATATAGTTTTGAAAAATAAATTCTCCTAGGATTCACTTCTAACCCAGGTATCAAACATAATTAGGCAACAACGTTGGTCTAAAAGTCATCCAAATGGAAAAGCAATTAGACAATTTCAACAGGTTTCAAAACCTAAAAAGTCTCCATATATTATGGATTCAATATCCAAAGCTGAACCAGTACTTTCAGAAGATCAGCTTCTTCTTGAAGTTGAGGTTATATTTTTAATTTATTTATTATGCTAACTTAATTGGAACAGCAATATGATAATCAATACTTGAAATATTTTACTGAATTAGTAAATATTATATAATTAGTAACTATTATATATTTTTTTTACTAATTAATACTTTTTCACAATCAAAAATACTTTAAAAAATTGTTTAATGTATAATATATCAAGTAATTTTATAACATGTGTTATACCCACCTTAGCACCATGCGCCATATCATGTTATTTTAAACGATTTTATGATAAACAATTTTTGGTTGGTTAATTGATTATGTGCACCATTGCTTATTTTTGAATTTACAATATTTTTATTTTTATATTTTTTAGAATGAAATAACAAAAACAAAACCATCTATCAATGTTCTTGCAATTTCGAATAGAAATCTTTTTAAACCAAAAATATATGAAAAACTCCCGCTTCGATTGTCACTGGCTCCATGTTTAATAATTGCTGAGTTTAAGCGCCTTTACCCACAGTATAGTTTTATTGAAGAAGCATGTACAATTTTTGTTAATAAAGCATTTGCAGGATCTTCGAATCACCTTGAAAGTTTGCTTGATTTACAATGTAAAATAGGTTCAAAAAAAGCAAAGGATGTCTTGTTTAAGAAATCTGAAGTAAGTAAAATGAAATATTTTATGAATTCTGTTTAATAATTTCAAATAATGAATTTATGAAAATGTCTACATTATTTTTGTGTTAAATAATCTACTTAATGTAGAATTTATTTGTTTATTACAAATATTTATTTGGGAATAATATTTGCATAAATATTTATTTCATTTCAGTATAAACTTATTATAAAAGAAATTAAAATAATTATACAATACCTTAATTAAAATGCAAAAATAGATTAAAAGCTGAAAGAATAAAATTCATGAAATAGTAGCTGAAAAAATTAAAATGAAATCTGGTGTTATAAGAAAAGATTTTATAAATTTTAATCTGTTACAACGAAATCTTTTAAACTATTTGGAAAATACCTATTAAATTATATTTGTAGAAATTTTTATAATTAAAGTTTGAATATATTTCATTAAGTCTGACGATCTGCTCGATGAGTTGAAGATACCTGCAAAGTATGGTCCGCAAGTGCTTTATAACGCAACACAATATGGCGTTCGTAGTAGATCAGGATGCGAAATGATCAACACAGATATACGGACGATTAAAGAAGTTTTATGCGTTATTGTTTGCATTTACTACTTGTTAGACCTCTCTTATCCGTCTTCTTTTTCACAACTAATGGGCCTTTTCCAAGAAATGTTACTAAATGAATGTTTCGAAAAAAAATCAAAGAAGACTTACTCTTATATTACATGTATAAACAGTTAACTTTTTTTAATTAAGTAATTCTTTAAATTTTTTATAAAATATTTCATTTTATATTTAACTTTTTTATGCCTAACGATTAAGGGATATAAAGCTTTTTTTTGAAATTACAAAAATAATAAACTGATTTTATAAATTTTTGATAATTGACACGTCATTAAAAATATGACACCTAATCCTTGGTTTAAGCGGTTACTTAAAATAAACAGATTTATTAGAAGTTCATTGATCTAAAATTATTTTTACAAGGAATATTTATGGTGTCTTTTTTACAATTATATCAAAATGTCATTGGATATATTAAAAATATTTTATAAGATATATATTATGCCTTACTAGTAATAATTGCATTGAAAGAACTCATATTGTTTAATAGATCAAATAACTGCTATTAATTATATTATATATAGATAATGTATTAATGATTAGTTTTTTATCTTACTTGCAAGTAATTTTTTTACACGCTTTGTTTTTATCCATGGATAAAGACAAAACGTGTAAAAAAATATATAACGGCATATTATGCCGTTAGCTTGGTTTTTGAATATAACACCAAATATAACGCCATTGGATAACGATATAACAGCATTTTGCTGTTATTTATATTTAAATAACAGCATTTTACTGTTATTTTTGCTGTTATTTATAAAAATATAACAACATAAGTGAAAAAAAAAACAGCATAATAACACCATAACAATACAAGATAACGCCATTAATGCTGTTATATCGTGTCCCAATGCTGTTATATTTTTGTTAAATATAACAGCATAATTTTTTAGTGTGTATCTTCAAATCTATAAAAAGCGAAAGCTGGGAAAATCATTCGCAATCAGTTTGTCGCTTTTACAGCCAAAATATTAACCAATCTTTAGCTAAAATACAAAATGCCCTTCTCCCAAGCATTGCAAAATTACTTGATTACAACATCAAAAAGTTCACTATATAAGATATCTAAGATCTTCACTATCTAAGATACTCATCTCGTTTCTCAAGAGTTTGGATCACTCCAAAATGGTTTTACTTACAGAAGTTGTAAATATTACAAAGCTAATTCTCGTCATGCCAGCTACTAATTCTCTTAGTAAAAGGTCTTTCTCCGCTTTGAAAAGACTTAAAACCTATCTTCGATCGACAACAACAGATTCCCGTCTGAACAACATGCTTGCTCTTCATACTCACAAGGAAGCAGTTGATAGAATTGATTTGGCCTAGATCGTAAATGAATTTATTAATAAATGTCAAACACAAATAAATCTTTTTGGTCAGTTCAGTTAACTATTTTGTCAGGATAAACATTGTTTGACTCAGTCATTGCATTTTACAGTTGAACTTTTTACATATAATTTTTAGATATTTTGAAAGATATGATGTTTGATGGTCATTAAATATACATTTTAAATAACTTCTCTAGATTCTGCAATAAGTTTCCTTGAAAACTAATTTATTTTGTTTTGTTTTTTAAGTTAATTATTTTCAAATTTGTTCTTGACCCCCTCCCCCCCCCCCTTTCTTAGTCAAAGAAACCCCAGGGCTTCCCAATAACAAAATTGTGGTTACAGCTGTGTAAAAAGATCAAAAATAATATAGTTCGACAACGAAGTTGACAAAAATAGTTTTAATTTAAAGTTTAAAAGTGGGAACAAAAAGGTCTGAAATGTTAAACTTGATCCACACGGGAATTCTGATTACTTCTCTTGTTTCCCACAAGAGAAGTAATCAGAATATCTGGAGCGTTTAATTAAACAGTTTAAAGGTAAAAGAAAAAATATGGTAATGCTGAAAGAGTTCAGATGCTAATTTCTGAGAACAAGTATATATATATATATATATATATATATATATATATATATATATATATATATATATATATATATATATATATATATATATATAAATATATATATGCTTTTAGCCAGAAATTAGTGAAGATGAAGAAGAGGAAGAAAAACCTAAAGAAGTTAAAAGTCTACAAAGCTCTTACAAAACTTCAGCAAAAACAGCAAATTAGGTTGATATAATTACCCTGGTATCAAGACTTCGGCATTACCTTGATCAATCGTGAAATATTTTTCGTCACCGAAAAGTTCTATGCTTTAGAACAAAAACTATATTGTAAGAATCTTTTTAACGGAATGTTTCAAATCATCATCGCACATCATTCTTTTGACTGAAATTAGAATGGTGATATGCAATGCAGCCTCTAAGTAACATTCCCACTGAAAAAACTGCTAGTCGCCGTGCGCTTAAACTCTGGACAAATCCATTTCAGAATTCCCCCTCTTAACAATTATATTGTTCCCTGTGTATCATAGACCTAGAGTTGGGAAAACATTGGGAAACACAGGTTTAAAGGCGGTAACTCCATAGAAATAGCCAGAAAAGCTTCAATGGAAATAGCGCAATTGTTTCGTATGTTTTAAACAAATCGATGAGTTCTGATAACAATCTTCGCATGCTGGTGCTTAAATTTTGCCTCTAATAAGATAAAAAAAGAAAAATCATTTCGTTTTTTTTCACAACTGTTTGATTATTATCATGGCCTTTTTTATCGTAATCGTTATTAAAATCTTTTATTAATTATTGGCGTAAAAATATTTAGCACCCGTTGTAATTTACTCAAAGCTTAGCTAATAAATATCAAGAAGAAATTAATTTAGACCAATTATATGGGATCAAATGGGCTGTTTAGAAATTAAACTGACGTGTCGCCACAAAAACGCTACGCATTTGTTAAAACTAACATTGTTGCTAAGATACATTTGTTTTAAACCAATTTTCTGGCTTTAAAATTGCATATAAATATACTACTTTTAAAGCTGCCATCAGTCCGTTTCTTAAAATGTTTTCAATCATTTTTTGCGCTGCACTTTTGCAACTGATAAACGCGTCACTACCACAATGCAAATTTAATTTGGGTTATTTACGAAATGAAGGAGCTAATGCAATAATATGTGTTGGTGGAAAAGAGCAAGTCTATTCGCTAAGAGGTTTTTTTTAATTTTATTTATTGTAGATTTCAAAAATAGATAATATTGAAAATGAAAACGGTACAAAATAGCATCTGCAACAAAGAAATACCTATGCTGCAGGCGGATCCTTGTACTGAACATAATCAGAATCATCAAGTCAAATAAAAGACCTCTCGTTTGTTATTTAAATACCAGAATCCGTAAAATTAGTGCAAGAAAAATGAAATTTGATTTTTGTTGTAAAAAAAGCTTTGACATTTGGCTTTTTCGTTATTAATCAAAAATAACGAGTAATAACGATTATTAACGGGTGTAAACGAATATAAAGGAATAAGTTCAAATTTTTAATTGAATGTACAACGTACCATATATTTGTACATACTATTAAAAAGCTCTTAATAACTTTTTTTTACAACTCACTAACATATCTTCAATTAAATCCTTTAAACTTTGTCTTTAAAAACCACCGATTTTATACCTGCAAACAAACAACTTTGAAAAATTTCATTTTTATTGTCAAAAACTAAAATGGAAGTTTGCTAATGCCGAAGCAAAAAAAAAAAAAATTAAATTGCAAAAAGTTTTTTTTATTTTATTTTTTTGTTACTTTTTTGTCCTTTTTTTTTTTTTTTTTTAAGTCTTTTTTTTTTTTTAATTGTTGCAGAACAGCGACGTATAGACGGCCCATGCCCGACACCCGTCGCCATAAATGGAAATGCTGCTTTCATTTGTCGCTTAGGAAATGTAATGACCTATTGGTTGGTAAATGCAATCGAGCCCCGAACCAACATTTTCGTTTTTTGTCCCTATCTCAATAATGTAAGATGGTCGTAAATACAATGATGATAAATGTATGAACTTTATGAATAAAATATGTACAGAATTAATTTACAATATGGTAAAGTACATTTTGACTGTAAAAAAGTGAAAAGACTTTTTTTAAGTGTCTTGTTGATGTGCGATGTTTTTGTGTCCTGTTTACTCCCATGTTTGCTCTATATTTATGCCTACCCCCTTCCCTCCGCTACCCCTTCCAGTTGGAGAGAATGGGTTTGTAATTGTGAGCTTTTTAGTCTCCATCACCAACTGATGCATCTAACGCTATTTATTCACCATTAATCGCAGTTGAAATATGAAATTCCGCTACATCATGCCCCGCAATTCCGCTGCACCATGCCCCGCAATTATGTTAACTGCTTGAATTTACAACAATTTATTTGCAGACGTTACAAGATTTTTTACAATTCTGAAGCATATACGGTGGATTTTTTGTGCACTCGCCTCGTTCAGCCCATTCTTTACAACGTGTGTTGTTATCATCGCATGCAACAGGCCCTAAATGTTTAAAAAATACTGTATGAAACAACAAAAAATAAAACTAAGCTCTAAAATTATAATCATTAAAAATACTTCAAATGTATTTTATAGAAAATCATTTATCATCAATCGTCATCCATTACCTCCTCCACAATTGTACATTGCATTAATCTGTCGAATATCTATTTGACTAAATCCTCTTCTATTTCCTATTACTTTCTGCTTAGAGCGGTCTATTGTAGTTATGGTCACTCGACCCCCACCAAATGCAGTCTCACCGTAGTGCATCATTGATTCGTAATCATAAGGAGTTCCCAAGCTGTTTACCGAACTTTGAGATTGCTTATCAAAGTTGAATCGCATACCAAATTAAAGTAAAAAAAACATCAACTTATTGCGTCTAATAAAAGTAAAAAATTCAAAATAAACGCTAATGTGAAAACTTACTAGAGTCAATGTTGTTCCAATTTATTGTTACATGGCTGTCACGGTCCGGCCTACTTTGTTCATGATAAAGACCTAAAGTGTCATAATCCTCTACTTCATTTTACGCTCATAATAATCATAATATTCTTCAGTTTTTACTTATACAGCTCATAAATACCTTTTTTCGCATGAAACCTTTATTCGTTAAACTTTTGAAATTTAAAAAATCAAGATTTTCCCAAAAAGGAAATCATGTTTTGTAACTAAGAAACTGTAACTTAGTAGCAAACAAACACAATATGAAAAAAAAAAAAATTTGAAAATTTTTAGGAGAGAAAGTATCGAAAGCAGCACAATAAAAAAACAATAAAAAACTGTTGATTTACCAATACTGTGTCCTATTTCGTGTAGAATTGTTCCGTGTCCTAAGCAACCTCTACCTAAAGAAATATTGTTCACTCTTCCTTGTCTGTAACCAACTGGAGAGGAACATCTAGAAAAATATTGTGTAAGGACATAGAAATGAATTTGTTTAAAAGAATGTTTTTTGTGTTTTTGTTAAGAAAACGATGCTCAAAAAATTCTATTTAAGTATTTTTTCTTAATTATAAAAATAAATCATGACATTTTCATTTTTTATTAATTACTTAAACAGGTTCTTACCCTCCTCCAACAAAGAAACTGAGGTAAGTAGCTTCATTTGTTCTTTTTACAAACTTTAAACATGTATATTTGTGGTAATCTGCTATGGCGTTTAGAATACTTTGATGGGTGTCACTATCTAAATATTTATTCTAAGGCGTCAAAACATGTGGTTTATATATATGTGTGTGTGTGTGTGTGTGTGTGTGTGTGTGTGTGTGCGTGTTTGTGTGTATACATTTGATACATATATTTGAAAATATTTAGTTTAATAGTTGTTTAAACTAGAAGTTCGTTTCATTCAGAAAACTCATTCTTACTCATCTTGCTCAGGTCGTAAGGTACAATATTGTTTGGCCAACGTCCTCCTACAATGCTTGCGTAACCATTTGGTCCAGCTCTCTCGTCAGGATCTAATTGTATATCTCCTTGAAACAGTTTGGGATCTAGTTTAAAGAAATATATGAGGTTTAGTTAGCTGTTAAGCAAGAAAGTTAAATCCCGGCTGATGTTTTTACTTTTAAAGCTGTTTCACATACCTTAGCCTTTCTACTTTTTTCACATACCTTAGCCCTTAAGTAAAAAATATACCCGGGTTATTAGGCATATGTTAGTTTTATAAGTAATCATTACGTTGCATGCAAATTGCTTCGCTTGGTAGAAACTGTATAAAAATTTATTTACACATATGCACACTCATAAACTCATAGTTATTTAACATAAGCGTAAAATTACACCAATAAGTATTTAATATTTACAATAATAATTACACCAACATCAAGTTACACCAATACATCAACTATAATGCGTACTGTGGGGAGTTTAGAAGGAAGGTAATAGAGCTAAGAACGGCAAAAATCAGGGGTGGAAGTTATAGAAAAGGCAAAGGACATAAAACACTAACCTTCCATCTCAGAAACCCATTCTGATGCAGCATAGCTAATGCAAAAGGCCATCAAAATTGTCAAAAACTGCATTTTTTTAAATATATTATCAGAAACTTGTGCTTTTCTTCAGTATGAAAACCTTTTATAGAATTGAGAGGAAATCAACACAGTTGCGTCAATATATAACTTGGTTCAAAGCTGACAAAACATTTTGCTTAATTTAAAAGGGTGAAAGTGGGTTTATTTACGAACTTCAAATAATCAAATATTCAAATATTCAATTTTAGAACGACAAAGAAAAGTTCATTTAGAGAAATTGTTCATTTAGAGTTTAACATTTTCGGAATAATTAGATTAGAAGATTTAACTCTCTTTAACTTTAATTTAACTTCAGTCAGAACCCAGATTTAATTTCCTTGCATTTGTGTCCTTAATATTCATATTTTAGAGTGCTGTTAGTGTTTTGGCCTGTTTTGGTTCTCTTTGAATCTATTTTAATGTTATTATTTCTGTAAAAAATTTTAAGAAGTTTTGTATTTTATTACTATCAGAGAATTTTTTCTTCTCGTGATTTAATCAGCAAAACATATTAATTAAATGAAACTCAAGTATGTACATGTACAATATTGCGTACAATCTATGCAAATTCTTTGGTGAATTCAAATAAAATCTTTCTGAATCAATAAGTTTTGTAAACATCGATAAGTTTGTTAGCAGAAACATACTTCATTCGTTTTTATTTGTTTTTAACGAAAAAATTATATGCCGATGCTCGAGTTATTTGAGGCATGTCTGGTTTTAATGTGTAAGTTTAGTCACCCTACTTTCGACTCGGTTAGCCGAAAAGTAACGTTATTTTCCTTAAATGAAATCGATTAGCTTACTTTATTTAAATTTTTTTAGCTGTGGAACTATTATGTTTATGAGTTTATTTTATAATTGTCTCATTAAAAAAAAGAAACACGGAAATTCACGGCATTTTTAGAAATTTACGGCTTCCGTAACTTCATGAATTTTTAATGATCCAAATTAAAATTCATAAAGATTGATACTTTTCGGTAACTCAAGATACCTTTCAAATAATTCTCAAAATTTTTACGACGCGATAGTGTATGACGGATTTTGTCACACCTAAAAAAACGTGAACATGTTTAAAAATTTTTTATATATTTACTTTAGGTGTAATCCACTAACACAACTAAAAAAAGCGTCAACTTCAGCATAGTCACAAGAAGACATTATATATTCAATATATTCTTGTGACTATGGTTAAAGTTATTTACCGACTTTTCCCTCTAACGACTAATCGGTATAATATATGTCGCCGAAGTTAAGGTTGGAGTTTTCTGACGAGTATTATATTATACAGTAACACTTATGGTGAGTCATTTTCAACAATATTTCGAATCGAGATTCCGCTGAGTATTCTTCATATGTTTTAGACCATATGTGAATGATTTTTGAAAAATTTTAAATTTCAGCTTATAATTTTTAAACTTTAAATTTATTTTTTTTTTTATAATGCAAAATAATATTTACGCATAGTTGCGAAAAATTTTCATATTGCTTTTGTTATTCTAAATATATTCTAGATCGATTGCTTGCCCCAAATACCCCATAACTTGACTTCTTAAGCATAAAAGCTGATCCATTTAAGGAAATTTTATAACTATTAATCTATTACACTTTGATGAATATTTATAAGAATTTTCACATAAAAAACTTGAGTAATCCAATCAGACCGGGTGGATCTGTTAATAAAAAAAGGAAGCTATTTGTAATCTTATATCAAGTTATGAAATCAGATGCATCAAGAATATCTACTTTGAAGCAAGCATCTTATGGTTTTTACAAAGAAAATTATACATTATTGTTGTTTAATCATCTTAATAAAGTTAGAATCACTTTGAGAAACACGAAAATAAAAAATCTCGATAAAAAGATTTTATTCATAAATTCATCAAGTTTTTTTTTTTTTTTTTTTTTATCATCATTAACATTGGCAAACTGAATAAAATCAAAGCTTCCTGCAAATTAACTAAATTTATTTTTTCCAGCAAGTTTTTAGAGTCAGACCATCTAACTCTGAGAGATGTTCTTCGATGTGAACTGTTTGTTAGCAGTACTGTTGAACGTGACAAACTTTCTAATTTGAGAAGTAGCTTAAGAGTTTATGGTAAAAGGCTATCGAGACCATATATACATACATTTCATCGAGATACCAACTATCAATAAAATAAGGGGGTTTACAGCTTTGTTATTGAATTGAAGAGAGCAACTGATTTAGCAAACAAAATAACATTTTTTAACTAAGAATTAGTTAGTAAGCTTATTAATAGAATCCTGTGAATAATCAAATCTTGTGAATTGTCGTGATGATTACCATCAAAAGATTCATACGATCTGCAAATATTCACAAGAAAGTAAAATTCTACGATATAACTTCAGTTTATGAAACAGCAAGTAATGCAGCTTAAGTGTCATAATACTTTTTTTAAGTCAGCTTTTGTCTGTTAATAAGAAATACTTTTTTATAAGGTTTTCTTTGTTTGTTTCCTTTGATTACCATCATTGTTTTGAATGTATTTTGTTTAATGAGAAGCCTTAAATTTAACATTCTTAATGTTCTTCAGTGTTCTTCATGTTCCCACAAGTAAATTATACAATTTGAACCCAAGTTACCTGTTGGGCTCTATTTTGATCAACTGGGTAACTTTGTCAACTGACTCTTTTGAGCACTTTGGGCTGCTGTTTTTTTTTTTTTTTGGTTAGCTAACCTTATTATACTTAAACATGGGAATAGGGAGCTGACTGGAGTCAGTAAATCTTGGGATGAGGACAAACATTCTTTAACATATGGAAGGGGGTGGGGGTGTAGGGGTAGGTCAAGATATTTATTGTTAAATTAGTCAGCAGGTAACTTCTCTTTCTGAACTAAAAACGCATCAAGTTTTTTCTGATTCTAATTTTTATTTGAGCTTATTCTTCATTCTACGTTTAGGTAATAAATTTCAAAGAAGCATCGATGCAAACGGGATGGGGGAGGAAGAATATTTTTCTTTTATACTCCGGAGGACGAGTGAAACATTTTAAAGAGAGTTGAGGGGAACTTTAAATGATGGCAGCCCAATTATTGAAAAAGGAGCAAGTTGTGATTGAACTAGGGGGATACTAATCTGTTTCATCCTCAAATGTAATTCGATTTACTGATAAAGCTTTACATAATGAGCCGATTTTCGACAGGTACATACTGGGCTCGTAAAACTGATAATACAAAAAACTATTTTATTAGTTTTTACTCTTTTGAATTCATGTGTTTTGCCTAGTTAATTTTAAAAATAAAATATCGAAAAGTGACAGTTTACAAAATATTGGAATGTTCAAACAAAGATGTAAGGTAACTCTCTCGAAAAAAGTTTTCAGTCAGACATTTTTAAGGTAAAAATTTATATTTGTCTGCGCATTGTTATCGATTGTCGCTGCATGAACCATCGCGCGGGCTTTTGAAAACTTCATACTAATGTCATTTAAATCCCGCGGTGTGAAAAAACGTCACACGCGTTGAAACGAAAGTAACTCTGTATAAAAATGAACTATTTTTGTGCTGGTCATCATGAGTCATCAAGTGCTTATTTAACCAAAACACTTTACGTATAAGAAATAAATAAAGTATATTAAAGTTTACTAATAATGTGCAACTTAAGATTTTGCAAGAAGAGATAATTTCATTCAGGTACTACATTGTGTTATAAAACATATTTTATTATACATACATACATACATACATACATACATACATACATACATACTATACATACAAAACACAACATATACATATAACATACATACATACATACATACATACATACATACATACATACATACATACATACATACATACATACATACATACATACATACATACATACATACATACATACATACATACATACATACATACATACATACATACATACATACATACATACATACATACATACATACATACATACATACATACATACATACATACATACATACATACATACATACATACATACATACATACATACATACATACATACATACATACATACATACATACATACATACATACATACATACATACATACATACATACATACATACATACATACATACATACATACATACATACATACATAAAATTTATTTTATAACTTTATATTTCATATCTTTATATTGTTATTGATGATATTTAGTTAATAGAAAGCACCACCACCGATATTTACAAACGTTATTCCCAATGGGCATGCATCGTCCGCACGACATTTTACGGACATCTTTTACGGACAACTAAATGCTGTATGATAAAACGGAGGAGCAAATAGTGAATTTAATTTCCTCAAATAATTACCAAGAATTGAATGGGACAATTATTGAATGGGACAAACTCAGATTCTTATACAAGCATCGATGTAAGGATATTCAAATTCCTGTAACAAAGAGTGATAGAAGCAAGAACTCAACTAACCGACTCATCCATCCTATTGCTATGACCGAATGACAATGGATGTTATTGTGTTTTCGAATGTAAAAAGTAATTTTTAAAAGCGTTTTTTTTTTCTGATTTTGCAGCAATTTTTTAAGTTATGGAAAATAAAATTTCATGCTTAAATAGATAGCAGTCTCTAGTTCTACAGTGAGTAAAACATTCAAGTTTAATTAATGGTGTTTTTGGTATGACTAATCATTTTTGGATAAAGTGATGCGCATATTGAATGGGACAAAATACTACCTATTGAATGAATTTAACAAAGTATTACTTACCGCTCAGCAGAGGGATGCTGCAGTCCCTTATTTTTATCCCCATGGGTAATGGGTATTATATACACACTTTTATACTGCAATATTTTACTTAAATAAAAATAACTAAATATAATATTCTAAAATGAGAAAGTTCTGCTTTGATTGAAATTTAATTAGAGTTAAAATGTTTAAAGTTAAAAATATTTTTTGCGTGGTCTTTATGTATGTATCTATATATTTAACTACATTTACAATTAATAAACTAATTTAAAAAATAATTGAATCAAATACGTTTATTTTTAATTCTTTTATGTTTGTCCCATTCAATGAGACATAATTAATGAATGGGACAAGTGTCATGCTCCAATAAAACTCTCTTTTTTCCAATAGCCAAATGCAAATCCAATTTTTTTGTTTTACTAAATCATTGAGCAAGAGTCGATGGTTATCAAACATATTTAAATATATATATTAAACACCTTTATCTACGTTTAAAAAGCATTTTGCAAAAACTGTCCCATTCATTGAGATTTTCCCCTAATTCTTATTTTTAATTTCAAATTCTAAAAGTAGTATTTCTTTTTCTTTTTCTTATTTTTAATCTTACTTTACGTATTTTAAGTTTTATGGTCCTTTGTCGGCTGGTTGAACCTCAAGAAATTAACTTCAAAATGTCTAACCTCTTTCGAGGATACACCCTTACACCCTTTTGAGAATACACCCAGATATCTTACCACAGCTAGTTAAGGTGTGGCGAGAGTTTCATGCGTTTGCGTTTTGTAATTCAGAATACTTATTATAATATTCTTAAAACAGGATAAACTTTTTTCCCAAAGAAAAAGAGTATAGAAATCTTAAATTTTGTAACTAATAGTTATGCTTAAAACTCAATTGATTGTAATGCAATCTTTTAAATAAATCTTGTTTTTAATGAATATGTTTAAAATATGTAGATGATAAATTAATGCACGTTTTGGCGAATATTAAAGGCCAATGAAAATAATGCCCACTCAGTTAACTTATGCAAAAAACCACCTAAAGTGCTTGACGCATGCGTGATGTTTTTTATGATCAGAATTTTTGAATAGGAAGTAAGGTAAGGCTGAGGCGTTTAGAAGGAGTGTCCAGTGAACAGACTCTTTGTTAAAAATGTGTTCCTATTAAAAACAGCATTTTTCTCAGATGTTATTAACAATCGTCTGTTTATTAAATCTTTTTAAAAATGTCAGAGCATTTCTAAAAAATGTATCAGAGCGTTTAAAACAACCTCTGTAGGTATTCGCGAGAAGAGGTGTAAATTTCACTAAAAAAATGGCATCTTTTTAAAAATGGCTACCATCTTTTTAAAAAGGCTTATTTTAAAATGTAGTTTTTCCCAAATTTAATTTCTGCTAAATGAGTAATTTTTGATAAACTAAAAAACTTTAACGGAATCTAAACGCAAAAATTGATTCGAAAGCCAAACAGTGACATTCTCATAAACTTTATGTGCGTTACAAACAATTACTGAAATAAAATAGTATTATTAGTATTATAGTATTAGTATTATAGTATATATAGTGTTATAGTATTAGAAATAGTATTAATGATAATCTTAAGTCCGGATAATACACATTCAAGTTATTATGTTAAATATTTTTACGTCACTGAAAAATTCAGATCATGTTTCCCAACTAATGTAACTTTTTTAATGAATAATTGATGTATTTAATGATGTAATAAGCTTTGCAAGCATGTGGCTAAATTGTGACAAGTTCGTGACGAGACTGAATGTGTCAGCAGTAATATGCTTTATAATGATTTCTCAACTTAAAACTCAATTTATTTACATTATTTAAAACACTTTACTATGCTAATTTTTAATCATTTCTTGGTTTTACTACCACTTCAGTTAATTGTGAAAAGTTGACGTTTTAAGGTGTTATAAATAAGTTCGCCTCGGCTTTTTCGTTATACAAAGTGTATTTGATCTCATCGTATCGCACAACAATTATGAAAATTAAATCTCTGAAGGTTAACGTCTCAAGTGTTATTTTACTATAAAGAGGTGAGCCAATATTTTTTATTGATTACTATTCACCATAATTAAAAGTTTTGTCTTTTTAGACTTAAAATGTAATAATAGTATTTCTTTGTTGAATGATGACGTTTTATTTAATTATCTTTTACATGGATATCACTTGTTGTGGTATTGCTTTAATTTACGTCAATGCTGCTTATAAATATATATATGTATGCATACTATAATTACTTTCTAAGTATAACTCGTGAGAATGTTTATAAGTTTTTAGTGATTTTTTTATTTTGAGAGTTGAGAATTTAGGGCGCACCACTTTGCTCCACTCCCAGTGGCTTTGTGTCAGGGGAAAAGTGTGTATGTGTGGGATATAGATGGTCGTCGGTATTACAATTTTCTCAGTGGATACTGTGTTCAAAAACAAATTCAATGCCACCCTGAAATGTATGAAGCATTAAAGAAACATGCAGACAAACCTCTTTGGAAGTACAGTGGGTTTTACAGTGAGGTTTTGGGAGAGTTTCAGGAATTTGCAACTAAATTGTTTGGAAATGATTGTATTTTGCCAATAAATAGTAGTGTAGGAGGGGAAACTGTATGTAGACTTGCACGAAAGTGGGGTTATAGAGTGATGGGTATTCCAGAGAACCAAGCGAGAATAGTTTTTGCAGAAAAAGACGTTTTGGTCAGAGCTTTATCAGCATGTTTAATCTCCTCAGAACCAGATACCAGAAATGATTACAATTTGTGTATGCCAGGATTTGACATGGTTCCTTTTAACTATATAATGGCTCTCGAGGTAAAAACTTACATATATTTATAGATTACCGGTTCTAAAGTCTAAGGGACATATATAGGGAAAATGAACAACTCTTTATTATATAGGAAAAGCTAAAAAATTTGGGTCACAGGGTCATTGCCACTTTTATCTGTTTTGAGTTCATGCTCGTCATTGAGAATACATGCATACATAACATACATTACCTAAAATATACATATGTTTGTTAATGATTGTGTATGTTAGTATATGCTTGTTTATGTAAACTTACGCATGTTTATGCATGTTTATGAATGTTTAAGCATGTTTATGTTTATGTTTATGTATGCATGCATGCATGCATGCATGCATGCATGCATGCATACATACATACATACATACATACATACATACATACATACATACATACATACATACATACATACATACATACATACATACATACATACATACATACATACATACATACATACATACATACATACATACATACATACATACATACATACATACATACATACATACATACATACATACATACATACATACATACATACATACATACATACATACATACATACATACATACATACATACATACATACATACATACATACATTGGTTGAGGGTTAACTTTTGCGTTGTAAGTCTCAAAAGAAAATAAAGCAATATTTACACCAGCAAATGTCATCCTAACATGTTCATATGAAACAAAATTTAAGAAAATTAAAAAATAAAAAATAAAAATTTCAGAATACTTAACATAATATTTTTAACACAGGAAAAACTCTTTTCACAAATAAAAAGATTATAGAAATCGTAAATTTTGTAATTAATAGTTATGCTCAAAAACTTAATTGTGATGCAGTCTTTTAAATTAGTTTTGCTTTTTAACGAGTATGTTTGAAACACGGTGCTGATAAATTAATGCAAAATTTGGCGAATTCACGAAACTCCAATTAAAATACTGCCCGCTCAGTTAACTACGCCACAAACCACCAAAGTTGCATCACGCATGCGTGATGTTTTTTTTTTATGATGAGAATTTTTTAAGTAACAAGTGAAGCTGAGGCGTTTAGAAGGAGTGTTTATTGAACAGATTCTTGTTCTTAAAAAAAAAAAAACAGCTGCAATTAATATTCGTCATTTTATTAACTTTTTAAAAAAAGATTTATTAAAAATTACATCTTTTAAAAAAAGTCAGAATATTTCTTAGAAATGCATCAGAACGTTTAAAACAACCTCAAAACCTACAAAAATGGCTATTATCTTTTTTAAAAAAACTTATTTTGGAATCTAGTTTTTCCGAAAAATATTTACTGTTAAATGGAAGTTTTGGATAAACTAATAAACTTTAAAAAAATCAAAACGCAAAGTTTGATTCGAAAGCCAAACAGTGACATTTTTTTAAACTTTATGTACGCTCCGAAGAGGCTAAAATGTACTAATGATAATCTTAAGTCCGGATAATGCAGATTAAAATTAATATGTGGAATATTTTTTTAAACTTTATGTACGCTCCAAAGAGGCTAAAATGTACTAATGATAATCTTAAGTCCGGATAATGCAGATTAAAATTAATATGCGGAATATTTTTTTAAACACTATGTACGCTCCAAAGAGGCTAAAATGTACTAATGATAATCTTAAGTCCGGATAATGCAGATTAAAATTAATATGCGGAATATTTTTTTGTCACTGAGAGATTCAGCTCCTGTTTCCCAACTATGTAACTTTTTTTTAACGAATAATTGATGTAACTTAATGCTATAATGAGTTTTGCAAGTATGTGGTTACATTGTGACAAGTTTGTTATAATAATGCTATAATAAGGTTTGCAAGCATGTGGCAAAATTGCGAAAAGTTCGTGACGAGACTGAAAGTTCCAGTAGTACCATGCTTTATAACGAGTTCTCAACTTAAAACTCAACGTCACTTAAGACACTTTACTATGCTAATTGTTAATCATTTCTTGCTTTTATTACTACTTGTTCAGTTAGTTGTGAAAAGTTGACGTTTTAAGGTGTTATAAATAAATTCGCCGAAATATTCGTGAAATTGATCTCATCGTATCGCATTACGAACATGAAAACTAAATCACTTATGGTTAACGTCTGAGTTGAAATTTTACCATAAAGAGGTGAGCCAATACTTTTTAATGATTATAGTTCCCCAAAAATGTAAGTTTTGTCTCATGAGTTCTTAAAATGTAATGAATGTATTTTTTTATTGAATAATGTAAGACGCTTTATTTAATTATCTTTAACATGGGTATCACTTGTTGAGGTATTGTTTTAATTTACGTTAATGCTGCTTATAAATATATTTATGCATGCATGCCATTACTTTCTAAGTATAATAATTACATATAATCTTGAGAATGTTTGTAAGCTTTTAGTGATTTTTCTATATTATGAGTTGAGATTCTTTCTTTTTTTAGTTGAACAAAAAAGTTAAAAATATGGTTTCAAAAGCAATGGCGGCGATCAATCAAGAACATCCTTAAAAAAAAATGCGCCAGACTGTATGGCTCGTATTCGACAAAAGTAAAGGCAGTTTTTGAACGCGAGAATAGTTTTTGGGCGCACCATTTTGCTCCGCTCCCAGTGGCGTTGTGTCGGGGAAATGGAGTGTATGTGTGGGATGTTGATGGTCGTCGGTATTACAACTTTCACTGTGGATACTCTGTTCTAAACCAAGGTCATTGCCACCCTAAAATAATAGATGCGTTAAAAAAACAAGCAGACAAACTAACTTTGACGTCCAGGGCGTTTTACAGTGAGGCTTTGGGAGAGTTTCAGGAATACGCAACTAAACTGTTTGGGTATGATCGCACTTTGCCAATGAATAGCGGTGTAGAAGGAGGGGAAACTGCATGCAAACTTGCACGAAAGTGGGGTTATAGAAAGAAGGGTATTCCAGAGAACCAAGCGAGAATAGCTTTTGCTGAATCAAACTTTTGGGGCCGAACTCTGTCAGCATGTTCAATCTCCTTAGAACCAGATACCAGAAACGATTACGGTCCATATATGCCAGGATTTGACATGGTTCCTTTCAACGATATAAAAGCTCTCGAGGTAAAGCTTTATATGCATTTGTAGAATTTCGAAGTCTAAAGGATATTAATACAACCAGTATTTTTCATACTTTAAAAAATAAACCTTTATTTAGGTTACTTTGTGTACATTATGAAAATGTTCGTCTGGATAAGGTTGTTTTGGGAAAGGTGCTTTCTGGAGGGGTCATGCCGGTCAGTTAATTATCAACGAATCTCATATAAAAAAACTTATTCTTATCTCAAAATGTGCATTTAACGTTTAAATTAGCTTTCACGGTTTATTCATTTCTAGATACCTGCTGTATTAGCTGATGGTGAAATTATGTTAACTATTCGCCCGGGACAGGTAAAGATATTTTATAATAAAACTGAAACATCATTCGTTATTTTGGAATATTTTACATTTACCTGTTTATGTTATAGCATGGGTCGACCTTTGGTGGAAGCACACTTGCTTCTAAGATAGCAATTGCATCTCTTGAAGTAAGGGTTCAGTTTTATTTTGATTTTGTTGTCGATCTCTTTTTTTCTCTCGCATTAATACTTTTAATACATTTCTTTTATAACCATATTTGAGAGTAAATTTCAAATACTTTCACCGTTAGGTTTTGATGGAAGAGGGGCTTGCTGAAAGTTCAATGAAAATGGGAAATTTATTCAGAAAGGAGTTGTCGGCCAGACTTAATCCAAACATAGCCACTGTGGTTAGAGGAAAAGGGTTGTTAAAGGCCGTGGTTATTCCTAAAACTGAAGGTTATATTTTTACTCTCGGGCATTGTTCTATTACCTGCAATATCTTGTTTTAATATTTTTCTGAAGTGAATTGTGTCGGTTTATTACTTCGTCTAAAAAGCTGACAAAAACTGTTGTCTAATATTTCAAGTGTTTTAATTTAGATTATGATGCTTATTTCGCATGTTTACGGTTAAGAGACAACGGGCTTCTCACGAAGCATACTCGGAGAGGTCTTATTCGTTTCTCACCTCCATTAATCATTGATGAGGTCCAAATGCTAGAAGGAGTAGATTTTAGTGTTTAAAAAGCTCTGTGAACTTTGCCCTAAAACATTAAATGCCAAATTCTATTGACTATACCTGCTGCTAATGCGTTTTATCTATTCTATATGGTATTAAAATACTTGCTTATTTATAAATTAAGACTATTAATTCATTGGCGCAATGTTTAATTTATGCCCATGAGTCTTCACAATAATATCTCTTCCGTCTTCGGTGCTTTATAATTTTCATTTTTAAACATTAATCTAAATTGACATTTTGCATCGGATGCCGTGTATATTGCACATTATATTTATTTTATTGTATATATTTGTATGATCATTTATTATGATGCTGTAAAAATGTAATTTTATTACTCGTAGAAAAATTATTATTATACATTATATATGTTTATATATATTGCACACTTTTTGTTCATACCAAGGTGTTTCTTTTTAAATGTTGACAAGAATAAACCCATATGCAAATCGTCACTTGAACTTATGCATATGTCAAATATGCAAATATACTCAGTACAACCCACTGTTTCGATATGAAATTTCAACATTTGTTTTTTTTTTTTTTGCTTTGCTTTTGTATGCTAATTTAAAACATGATACCTGGAAGCAGAAAAATGAGCTTTTTATGAAAAAGTTTTTACCGTTACTGCTGGATCCATGTCAATTGTTAAAGTTGGCGATGCTTTTTATTTCTAATTAAAATATTTAATGGGAGTTTAACTGTGGCAGAGCAAATTCTTTAGAATGAGCAAAGACACAGGACTCAAACCCCTACAAAACTGCCTTATTGTACATTTTTGAAACGAGTCCTCATTCGAATAAATGTACCAAGAACCCCTACCGTTCTTCTTTACCAATCCACCGACCAAAAAAAAGAAAGTTAAACGTTCAGTTTATAAAATAAAAAATTAGTTCACTGATTTAAAAAAAAGAAACACATCAAAACCAACTAATATGTAAACAAACAAAAATTAATTAAATTCTAAGTCATATTGAGGGCTTTTACAATTATCGATAAAGAAAACGGAATGAATTAAATTTAACATTAACTTAAAAATATATCTGTGTTCATTAAAACGATCACATGAATGACAGTTGCTCATGGCATGCAGCCATCGGCTATTTTCTGACTGCCCTATGCTGTATGACCAAAATGTATGCATGTATAACATTTATTATATTAATAGAAAACAAAGAGTTATTTGTATAGAAAATTACTAAAAGAAACTTGGATTTAAAAATGAAAAATTCTCAATTAGAATGATTTTTATCCTGATCACATTCTTATCTACTAAACTTTGCCCTTTGAATACGTTATGATTTCAATTTCCGAGAATCTCACAATCTTTCAGAACTATAACTCTTTTTAATTCAAGATTTCAGATTCCAAATTCAAAAGACGAGTTTATGATAAATTACCAGCGTATTTGGAAAATTACATTCGAGTGTGTAGTCTTTTATCAAACGGACGTTTAAACGAAACATCCGTTTGATAACGCGTAAGCCCACAATAAAATATCGAGAACAAAATTCGGATTGTTGAGTAAAATTTAGAACTTCGATGACGCATAATACCGTGGTAAACAACAAAATTGTCATTGCAATAAAAACTAAATAAATAACCCCTCAAAGAACTGAAAATCTGATTAAAAGTGCGAAAATCTAACAATGTCTTTTTATTTGATCGAACACATTGACATTCTTTTAACAGATGAAGATTCAGCTATGGGTTTGAGGAACCAATACTTCAAAAGGTCTTTTTTCCTGGTTCGCCAATTGTTACTCTGAAAGTTATAGCAAAGGGATGGTTTTAATCAGATCCAAGAGTTCACAATTTGAAAAAGGTTAAAAAATTGGCCAACATAAAACTGTTAATCAACATCAAAATGCGACAAAATAAGGTTATTAAATACCGCATGATAGAACTATAATATCAGGTTTAATAAGCCCTAACAAACCTCTCTAATTTCTCACCTTCATCGTCACACTAAAAACAAATTAATAAACATCAGAATAATAAAATAAAAAATGAATAAAAAAAAGTCACCCTCACAATATGTAGGCAGAAATCACTTCTCATAACAACATATTACAACATATTACAACAACATATTACAACATATTACAACAACATGTTACAACAACATACTTTTTTCTTGAAACATTGATCAATTCTTTTATAAATAAAACTATTATGAAAAAAAAAAAAATTTATATGCAATAGAGTAAAATGGGGTCAAATGAAATAGTTAAGAACTTTAATGAATTTTTTTTTAAGAGAAAAAAGTTTTTAATTTTTTTTTTTTTAAAGTTGTAGAGGAATTTGAGCTGTATTTAAATATATACAAATCAAGTAAAAAAAGTTTTTAGTTTTTTAAGAAACTTTATTTAATTGAAAAAAAATTTTATTTCATTCTACCCCACATTCGGGGAGAATGAAATACGCAAATCAATATGTAATTAAAACAACACTTAATTAAAAAAAACAAAAAGCAACCAATAATAACAATTTAAAAAACAACCAATAATAGCAATTAAAAACAACCAAATAAAAAAAACTTTATTTTTGTGATGATATTAAGTCATAAAGAGGTACTAGAGGTTGAACTGAATTGTCACTTGTGCGGCACTTTTTGGTGCAATAAAACTCAGCGCCTTTTACATATCGCTTTGGTATGCATGTTTGACAAAGCCAAGCCTTGCATTTTGAATTTTCACATTGATACCATTCCATGTATTGACTTGTTGAAGCTTCGGCTAAAACTTTACGGCACTTTTTACATTTCACTTGGTTTGCAGCTGTTATTGTTGTTGGAGTTGCTGTTGTTGCTTGATTTATTTGCAGCTCGTCATTAAAGCTTAGCTTACGTTGTTTTTTAGCTTGCTTTGCTGCTTTTTTGCTCTCAGCATCTTTCAATCTTTCGAGTATTTCAGGTTTACTAAGACACTCCCCATCGAACCTTGGTACATCTACATTTTTTCGTTTTTTTGTATCAACGTGTTGGATACGAAACATTTGTTGCAAAGCTGCTGCAAGCGATTGGGCCGATTGCAATTGTTTTTCAACCTCTTTTTGAATTTCCTTTTGAATAGCCGGAGTTACTAGACTATTGAAGGTTGTTTGCAGGCGAGTTGGCTTTGGAGGTGACTTTGAAGCTGATGCTATGCAACAAATGCTGATGCTAGATGTTGTTGATATAGATTCAGATAGCAGTGGCTGAGATGGTGTAGTTTCTGGTGCTAGTAGTGGTTGTGGTACTTTCATAGATTCTGGTGGTTGAGATGATGAAGGCTCAGGTTGAGATGACGGTGTTTCAAACGTATTAGCAATTTGCAATTTTGACTGATCGATTTTACTGATGTCGAGTGGAAACAAGCCAGTATTCTGAAATCCACTAACTATTTGGGTGCGCGTAAAAACCTCACCAGAGCTAAAAAGTTTTGCTTGCAGTTGGCTAAAACATTCTTTTGATAAGTTACTGAACTTTGTCTCTGCATAAAATTGTTGAAGTAATTTGCGCCAAACTCTTTTGACATGACAATAAACACCGACATCTAGTGGCTGCAGAATGTGTGACGAATGAGCTGGTAAGCAAATTAACAAGATATTGTTTTTGATACAAGTAAGTACGACCCGATAGGTGACATGTGTCACATGTCCATCTACGACTAAAATATGAATGCCTATAATTGGATAACTATAACTAGATTTATTTAATTAAGTAATTAATTGATTAAAGTAAAGATTAAACTAATTACCTGGAATTTTTTTAATGGCAGGAACATACACGCCAGTGAGCCAATTCATAAATTGCTTATCTTCCATCCATCCGGATGGAGATATGGCGTAAACGGCATCGTCTGGACCACTTAAGCACCAATTTCTGTACAGGCGTTTTTTTGATTTAAAAATAATATATGGAGCAAGACGATTACCAGCAGCATTGATGCAATTTCCAACTGTGTAATGGATTTTTTCATTGTTGCCAACCAATTTCAATGGACGTTTTGCACCACGCCGGCAAACTATATGTTGCTTACCTTGATCACCAGAAAATCCAATTTCATCAAAATTCCACAAATGACATGAAGTACTTTCATTGATTCCTGCTTCGTTGAATTCTTTTTGCAGTGTGTTGAAATACTTTGCAACTATTTCTTGTGTGCAAGAAGCGGCTCTGAAGGATGAAATATTGCCTATGGCCCTGATGCTTAACTTATGACTCCACCGGTTTATGAAAAGCTTATACCAATCTCTCCCTGGTGTACCATTAGGAAACAAATGAGATTGACCTTGGTGTTGCAAATAGTCGGTAACAAGTGTGATGACGTCATTGTAAGTTCTACCAAAGCCCCAATCGGATAATTTGATTAGGATATCTACCAAAGTTGATTCAAGTTGTTGCGACAATCTCGTGTTTGAACCACTCCCAATTGTTTCACCTATGCCGTGGACACGCCTGTGAAGAGTTGCTACTGGTATGTTGAATGATTTAGCAGTTTTGTTAAGTGAAAATTCACCGCTTTGTACTTTAGCCACTGCAAGCGCAACTTGCTCTTCGGTGTATGGTTTTCCTTTTTTCTTTGAGAGCAACTTGTTTCGAGGCATATTTTATATTAGAATAGATTTAACACGAATTGATTTAAAATTTATACAAAAAAATTCATAGACATTAATTGGTCACTTGAGATTTAATTAATAAAAGCCGCATTTAACAAGTGAGCAATTTGCGTATTTCATTCAACCCCACATGTCTCCGTTTTCGTTTTTTTCTCATAACTTTTTTCCCTGAATAGCAAACTTAATTTTGAAAAAAGATTCTTGACCAGCGTAAAAAGTTCTACCAGTAAACATATTAAGTTCACTAGTATCAAATTTAATTTCCGAGAGTTTTATGTCCATTTTTCAAAAAAAGAAAAAAAATATCATCATGCATTCGAAAACTTAGCAAATTATCAAAAAAACTTTTTTTTTTAAATTAAAATTTGATATCATCTTATTCAGAAAAAAATCCTCTGCAACATGATCAAAAAATATTTGCAAAAAGTTTATTCAATAATTAATTAAGAACAAAAGAATAAGCATAGTCATAACTATTTCATTCTGCCCTCTATTTCATTCTACCCTGTTTTACTATACGTTACATCATTTCTTGCATTATTTTCAATGTCCAAAATGAGCGGGTTCGTCCAAAAATTTCGGGAAGGATAAATTCTTTTGCGCAACAGTCAAATGAAGAGATTTCGGTTAGTCCATTACCACGAAAGTTACATTTAATGCATTTGGTAATTGAAAGATATCTGTTTAGCTTAATAATACCTCAGTTTTAAAAAGCATTTTTTAAAGTTTTGTTTTTTAACATTACGAACATTGAAAATGTAACAAAAAAATTTACGCGCATGAACATTATGTGAGATTTTATGAGTTTATACACATTCATGAACAAGTTTTGAAGTGCGCTGCGGCATTCTGCAACATCGAAACCAATGACTAAGTTTTTATGCTAGCATTGAAACCCGTGTTTTGAATAATTTAGCGCTGCATTACTTGCCAAGCGCCAAAAGAACTTATTTATAAATAATTTTTCAGACATCATATCAGTTTATTTGAATATGTAATCATATCACAATTTAAAATTCTTTTAGCTTTAATATTTTTATTTTTGGCTCGATGGCCATGAACTTCTTAGAGCACAAAAATTTTGTTCTTGTCCTCTGTTATTCATACATTGGTCCGCAAACTTAGGGAATCGCAGAGCAATCTTGCTAACGTTGAGTTTGAAAAGCATTTTTTAAAGTAACTGTAGTCAATGTTTGTACAAGAAAAAGTATAGTTAAAAAACTTTATAAGCATTTTAGGATCAAAACTCAGTTAGGGCGGTAAAGTTTATTCGACCATAATTTGTGTTATGGTAGAATTTTAAGCTCAAACACTATTGCAAACGCTTTTTAAAATTTATGTTGATGGTAAGCCATTCACGGTGCATAGGAGCATGCTCTAAGACCTTGCAACACATCCCCAGAAATTTTTTCCTCATTCAAAAAGTGTAGTGGGGGTCTGGGGAGAAAGACCTGAGAATTGAGCATGTTCCATGCCTCTTGGTTACCTATCTTGAACACCGAAATTCCTGGCCACTCCTTTAAAAATATGTAATTTCTCCCCAGGCCCCCACTACATTTTTTTGAGTGAAGAAATGTTTTCTGATGATAATCAAAAAAAAAATTTCTGGAGATGTGTTGCAAGGTCTTAGAGCCATTGTTCCTATGCACCGTGCACTTTGAGGAAAGCGCTTTGAAAGAAACACTTGCATAACTTTTTTTGATATTATTAGTGATTTGAACTTACAAAGGGTTGAAAAATATAAAATAAAAAAACTAGTGCATTAGGTTTTTTTTTTATATTTTATTTTTTTCTAAATGTGATAAATTGTAAAAAACTCGATATTTTTAGGAGAAAGTCGAAGACTTTCAAAATGTTTAGACTTTCAAAAAGTCCAAATTGTTATCTTTAGAAAGACTTTGACTTTTTATAGTTTTATCAAAAACTTTCATTTATGAAAATATTTTTGAAGAATCAAAAAAACTACATTTTTATGAAAGTGCAAATAATAAATTGAGAATTTATTCTTGAAGAACAAAACTTCGAATGGCGAAGCTTTCTTTAGAAAATGACTACTTTGAGCAACAATAACTACTTTGAGCAACAATAACTACTTTGAGCAACAATAACTACTTTGAGCAACAATAACTACTTTGAGCAACAATAACTACTTTGAGCAACAAAACTTCGAATGGCGAAGCTTTCTTTAGAAAATGATAAGATCGGAATTTGGAAAGACTCAAGCTTTTTTAAACGCATTACTTTTAAAAAATATACAGGTATTGGTACTTTTCCAACTCTGACCGTTTTTTTGCAGCTTTAAAGTGGCTTTGATGTTTATTAATTCACTTTTTTATATATAATAAAAGTGGCTTACGGACAATACGAAACAAAAGTAGCACTGTATAAGAAAGTACTTTTATCGGGCTGGCCATAAATCACCGAGTGCTTATTTAACAAAAACACATATAGAAATTTATAATTGAAACAAATTATGGTTTACTAATAATGTGCAAACTTGAGATTTTGTAAGAAAGGATATTTTCATTCCGCATACTTGCATAGTGTTGATAAAATTAGATTTAACTCCTACAAACTTAAAGTTTCAGTGAAATCTAAAAAACTCAAAATGCTGTAAACTGTAAAAAAACTTAAAAAATACTTTAAGATCTAATGTTGATGTAAAATCTAAAATAGCTCCAGAAAAGAAAAATTACGGCACAAGATCTTTGATGACGCTAACACTTTAAAATTAAAGTGTGCTATTTTACTGTTGATTATTTTTCATATCTTGATATAAGTTTTATAAGCCTGTTAACAAAAACATCCAACCAAAATATTTAATTAAATCAACTTAATTAAAATTTATTGAAAAAACAAAGGGCTTTTAAAGAAATGACCAACAGCGGCTTGAAAAGCAATTGTTTGTGTGCGACATAACACCGTTGTTTGCGACATAACACTGTTGTTTCTGAAGAAGTAACTTTTTAAAAAAATGCGTTCGTCATTGCAAAACTTCACCATAAGAATAACTATCCTGCATTACAACAACTTACTACTACACTCCGTAACTTTTTGCTTGAGAATGACATTTAGGAGATAACATTTGATGACGTGTTACATTTATACCTTGAGATTTCTATGTACGAGTTAAGTTTAACGATGTCTACACCAAACCTAAAAATCAAGTTAAAATATTTGTTTTAGAAATATTCAATTTACAGAAAGGAATTTAGATTAGAGTTGGAATTGAAACTTTGTAGAAATATGTTTTTTGAGGAATAACAGACAGTTATAGCTAGAAACGAACATTTGTATTACACTCCATGACAACCACAGTTTATATCGAAGTTTATCTTTAGTTTATTTAAGCATAAATTTCATACTCCTGTCATTTAAAAAAGAAAAAAAAAACAAGTTATTTTTCTTTTTTTAAGAAATATTTAAAATCTGACAGCAAAATGTGCTTTATAATTGGTTGTCGGCTTTTTTGAAATGCTCTTACATTGTCTATCTTTCAAATTCGAACAAGATGACAAACATTGGGTTAACTGGAGACAGAACAAAAAATAATTGTAACACGTGATAGTGAGATTAACAAGGGGTTACAAAGTTAAGTAAAAAAAAAATTTGTTTGATAGCGTCATTACATTGACATCATTAAAATGACGATAATTTGCTCAACGTAAGCAGATACAACAATTTTTCAAGAAGCCATTTATCTGCTGTGTATCTGTAACAACTTTATATGTTTATACTAATGAACCTGCTTCAGTATATAGCTACAATACACTCTTGTATGTAAAAATATATAGAGACTACAAGCTAGCATCTTTTTTGTTGTCGTTGAACTGTACTAATCTTATAACTTTATGGATCTTGATTTATAAAAATAGGAAAGATGAACAAGGCAATTATTGAAAAATAGATTTCGAATTTTTAAAACCAAATTCACCCTTTTAAAAATTCTCTTTTTAAAAATTGCTTTTTAACATTTTGAGCCATCGAAAGTTGCATTTTATAATGACGTAACTCTAAATTAACATTTTATAATGACGTAACTCTAAATTAACATTTTTTCTTTAAGAAGAAAAAGTAACAAAATGATCAAAATAAACTATAACAACTATGGAGTGTAATACAAATAGACAGTTGACTCCAGTCGTTATCAAATGTCTGAAACAAAAAATGGTTCCGTCGAGATTTTTTGATTTTTATGTAAGTATGAGCTTTAAGCCTAAAATTTGGATGAAGTCGATTGCACCATTTTTTGAGTAAGTCAATGGCACTTTGGAACACTCAAAAGCATCTTAGAAAATATTTGTCCACCAATCAACTTTTTTTTTTTTTTTTATCTTTCATATTTCCATCCTAATAAACGGTCAAAGGAGGTGAAGCAGAGCATTGTTGTCTTTGTTAACCCGATATAGTTTATCTAAAAGTAGAGTTAATAGAGCTTCGTTGTCGCAAAGTTTTATGCAGCTCTTTAGCTTTTCTTTAAAGCGTGTGATTGAATCTAATTTCGAAGAAAAAAAGCCGTTGGGGTTACTCTGTTCTCCCCACTCTCCTCTTTTTATTAATTCGCAACCAAAAGAAAAACCACAGCTTTCTAATGATGCCGAAAGAATATATGTTGGTGTGGGACTGCTTTAAGCTAGAAACTAGGGGTATGGTTGGAAGGAATGTTGAATTACAAAGTATGCATTAAAGTGTTGGGAAGTGAAAAAACCTGTCAAAAGATTAAATTTCAGCAAGAAATACCAACTAGTGATAATTTTACTTGCTGTGTTTTAAAAAAAAGGACTTTACCAATATTATACTTGGTATGCCTAGAATTCTTTTTTTTTTTGCTAACAGATTAACAGAGTGCCTAAGATTTTTTCTTGTTTAAATACCAACTACTTGGTTAAGTTCCGATAATAATTCGTTATGCTTTTTTATCTTAAATATTTTTAAAGAATTTTTAATAGAAAGATTAAATATCAAACAATACCAATTTAAAAAAAAGCACCGAGGAGGTAATTTATGACGTCGCTAGTTGACAAGATTTTATGATCATACATACATACATACATACATACATACATACATACATACATACATACATACATACATACATACATACATACATACATACATACATACATACATACATACATACATACATACATACATACATACATACATACATACATACATACATACATACATACATACATACATACATACATACATACATACATACATACATACATACATACATACATACATACATACATACATACATACATACATACATACATACATACATACATACATACATACATACATACATACATACATACATACATACATACATACATACATACATACATACATACATACATACATACATACATACATACATACATACATACATACATACATACATACATACATACATACATACATACATACATACATACATACATACATACATACATACATACATACATACATACATACATACATACATACATACATACATACATACATACATACATACATACATACATACATACATACATACATACATACATACATACATACATACATACATACATACATACATACATACATACATACATACATACATACATACATACATACATACATACATACATACATACATACATACATACATACATACATACATACATACATACATACATACATACATACATACATACATACATACATACATACATACATACATACATACATACATACATACATACATACATACATACATACATACATACATACATACATACATACATACATACATACATACATACATACATACATACATACATACATACATACATACATACATACATACATACATACATACATACATACATACATACATACATACATACATACATACATACATACATACATACATACATACATACATGTTGATTTTTTATTAAACATGAAAGTTTGTTTGTAAATAGCTTGGTTTACATATTTAAGGATATTTTTATTTATAAAAGGTTTTTAGTCCTCATCCAAATTCCTGCCAGTCACGCTGTGATAAACCTGCGTTTATACTTTATATATTTATTGATTACATTTTGTTAATAGAAAACACTACTGCAGACATTAACGAACGTTTTTAAAGCAAATAATTGAATAAATGAATAGAACGATAGCAGCTCATGAGTGTTTTTAAGCGAAGGTTACAGTAGAAATTCTAACATTGAAACAACCTCAAAACAACTAGTCGTATGTTTCATGCACACGGGAAATTGTAATTTCTATTTTTAATTTCAAATTCTTAAAATGATATTCGTTTTGTTTTTCTTAATTTTATTCTAACTTTACGTAATTATAAAATTTATAGCCCTGTGTCGGCTGGGAAAAACTTATCGTCCTGTGTTTACTGGCTAAACCTTGAGAAACAAGCCTCAATATGTCTAAGGTCGTTCGAGAATACACCCAGATATCTTACCACAGTTAGTTAAGGTGTGGCGAGAGTTTCATGCGTTTGCGTTTTGTAATTCAGAATACTTAACATAATATTCTTAAAACAGGAAAAACTACTTTCACAAATTCAAAGATTATAGAAATCGTAAATTTTGTAATTAATAGTTATGCTCAAAAACATAATTGATTGTGGTGCAATCTTTTAAATAATTTTTTTTTTTAATAAATATTTTTGAAACATGGAGGTGATAGATTAATGCGCGAATATTAAAGCCTAGTGGAAGTATTTCCCACTCAGTTAACAACTCAACAAACCACCTAAGTTGCATCACGCATGCGTGACGTTTTTGATGGTCAGAATTTTTGAATAGGAAGTTAAGTAAGGCTGAGGTGTTTAGAAGGTGTGTCCATTGAACAGATTTTTGTTCAAAATTTTTTCTAATTAAAAACAGCTATTTCTCGGTTGTTATTAATAATCATTTGTTTATCAAATCTTTTTAAAAAATCAGAATATTTCCTAAAAAAATGCATCAGAGCGTTTAAAACAACCTCTGTATACATTCGCGTGAAGAGATGATAATTTCACTATAAAAATAGCTTTTACTTTTTTAAAAAAAACTTATTTTGGAATGCAGTTTTTCCAAAAAATATTTTCTGTTAAGAGAGAAGTTTTTGAAAAGCTAATAAACTTTAACAAAATCAACATGCAAAATTTGATTCGGAAGCCAAACGATAACATTCTTTTAAACTTTACGTACGTTCCAAGTAATGACTGAAATAGGATTAATGAAAATCTTAAGTCCAGATAATACAGATTAAAATTATTATGCTAGATGTTTTTACGTCACTGGCAGATTCAAATCACGTTTCCCAACGAATGTAACTTTTTTTAACTCGTTGAAGACCGCATTGCCAAATCGTATTTTCTCACATATGGACCGGCATTTTTTTTTATTGTTTATTACGTATATTATCTGTGCCCACCTGCGAGCACGTAGAAAGTTAATGTTGTTGCGGAGTGACTCGCCGGTGGGCATGCGGTCTTATACAGGTAATGAGTAATTTATGTCTTTAATGCTATAATAAGGTTTGCAAGCATGTGGTTAAATTGTGACAAGTTTGTGACGAAACTGAAATTGTCAGCAGTAATATGCTTTATAATGAGTTTTCAAACTTAAAACTCAATTTATTACGTCATTTAAAACACTTTACAATGCTAATTGTTGATCATTTCTTGTTTTTATTACCACTTGTTCAGTTTATTTATGAGATGATGACGTTTCAAGGTGTTCTAAATAAATTCCCTTCGGTAATTGATTATGCAAAGTGTATTTGATCTCACCGTATGGCAAACATAAAAACATTATCACAGAAGGTTAACGTCTGAGGGTATTTTACTATAAAAAGGTGAGCTAATACTTTTTTTATTATTATTATTCAACATGTTTTGTCTTATTAGATACTAAAAAAATGATTTTTGTTGAATAATGTAAGATGTTTTATTTAAATATCTATTACATGGATATCACTTGTTTTTGTATTATTTTAATTTGCGTTTATGCTGCTTATAAATGTATTTATGTATTTCTGCATGCTATAATTACTTTCTAAGGATAAATCGAGAGAATGTCTATAAGTTTTTATTGATTTTTTTATTTTAAGAGTTGAGATTTTTTCTTTTTTAAGTTGAAAAAAAAGTTAAAAATATGGTTTCAAAGCAATTGTGCAAGGCTATCAAGACCAGTCTTAAAATGAAAAAAAGCGCCAGATTGTATGGCTCGTATTCGGCAAAAACAATTGCAGTTTTTGAACGTGAAGATAATTTTGGGGCGCACCATTTTGCTCCGCTCCCAGTGGCTTTGTGTCAGGGGAAAGGAGTCTATGTATGGGATGTTGATGGTCGTCGATATTACGATTTTCTCAGTGGATACTCGGTTTTAAACCAAGGTCATTGCCACCCTAAAATAATAGATGCGTTAAAAAAACAAGCAGACAAACTAACTTTGACGTCCAGGGCGTTTTACAGTGAGGCTTTGGGAGAGTTTCAGGAATACGCAACTAAACTGTTTGGGTATGATCGCATTTTGCCAATGAATAGCGGTGTAGAAGGAGGAGAAACTGCATGCAAACTTGCACGAAAGTGGGGTTATAGAAAGAAGGGCATTCCAGAGAACCAAGCGAGAATAGTTTTTGCTGAAAAAAACTTTTGGGGCCGAACTCTGTCAGCATGTTCAATCTCCTCAGAACCAGATACCAGAAACGATTACGGTCCATATATGCCAGGATTTGACATGGTTCCTTTCAACGATATAAAAGCTCTCGAGGTAAAACTTTATATGTATTTTTAGAATTCCGGTTCTAAGGTCTAAAGAAAATTGGAAGATAATCAACTTTTTATTCTATAGGAAAAGCTAAAAAATCCGTACACTTGCGCATATATGGTTGAACCTATTCAAGGAGAAGCTGGAGTAATTATTCCTGATGATGGTTACTTGACTAAAGTTCGTGAGCTTTGTACCAAGTACAATGTAAGATTCGTTAAGGTTTTGACTTTCTTTCGTAGAGTTGAGTAACATCCCAACGTCTATAGATGTAATAAAAAACTTTTAAAACATGATTTTTTTTTTTAGGTTTTGTGGATAGTAGATGAAGTCCAAACGGGGTTGGGAAGAACAGGAAAGTAAGATGCTAAAGTTAACCCTTAACCTACAGACATACATATATATACATGCGCACATTTTTAAAATATCTTTTTTAGTTTCTCACAATACCACTATCTTAGTGCCGTTAATACACCCAGTGTTTTTTATTTTGTGAAAAAAAAAAATCTTTTTTTAGGTTACTTTGTGTTCATTATGAAAATGTTCGTCCCGATATGGTTGTTTTGGGAAAGGCGCTTTCTGGAGGGGTCATGCCGGTCAGTTAATTATCAACGAATCTCAAATAAAAAAACTTATTCTTATCTCAAAATATGCATTTAATGTTAAACGAACTTTCACGGTTTATTCGTTTCTAGATATCTGCTGTGTTGGCTGATGACGAGATCATGTTAACTATTCGCCCGGGACAGGTATAGATATATTACTATAAAACTGAACTATCATTCGTTATTTTGGAATATTTTACATTTACTCTGTTTATGTTACAGCATGGGTCGACCTTTGGTGGAAGCGCACTTGCTTCTAAGATAGCAATTGCATCTCTTGAAGTAAGGGTTCAGTTTTATTTTGATTTTGTTGTTGATCTCTTTTTTTCTCTCGCATTAATACTTTTAATACATTTCTTTTATAACCATATTTGAGAGTAAATTTCAAATACTTTCACCGTTAGGTTTTGATGGAAGAGGGGCTTGCTGAAAATTCAATGAAAATGGGAAATTTATTCAGAAAGGAGTTGTCGGCCAGACTTAATCCAAACATAGCCACTGTGGTTAGAGGAAAAGGGTTGTTAAATGCCGTGGTTATTCCTAAAACTGAAGGTTATATTTTTACTCTCGGGCATTGTTCTATTATCTGCAATATCTTGTTTTAAAAATGATAGCTTTAATATTTTTCCGAAGTGAATTGTGTCGGTTTATTACTTCGTCTAAAAAGCTGACAAAAACTGTTGTCTAATATTTCAAGTGTTTTAATTTAGATTATGATGCTTATTTCGCATGTTTACGGTTAAGAGACAACGGGCTTCTCACGAAGCATACTCGGGGAGATATTATTCGTTTCTCACCTCCATTAATCATTGATGAGGTCCAAATGCTAGAAGGAGTAGATATTATTGTGAAGACTATTAATTCATTGGCGTAAATTTTTTTAGTCAACAGTGTTTTTAGATAATTTTCTTTTTTAAATAATTTAATAATATTTTCAACAATTTTTATATAAACACTTGCAAGTTAAATTGAGAATACTAATCTAAGTTGCCATTTCGCATCGGATGCCGTGTATATTGCGCATTGTATTTATTTTATTGTATATATTTGTATGATCATTTATTATGATGCTGTAGAAATGTAATTTTACTACTCGTAGAAAAATAATTATTATACATTATATATATATATATGTTTATATATATTATACATTTTTTGTTCATGCCAAGGTGTTTCTTTGTAAATGTTGACAAGTTTAAACCTATATGCAAACCCTCACTTGAACTTATGCATAAGTCAAGTATGCAAACATACTATGTACAAACCACTGTTTCTATATGATATGTCAATATTTGTTTCTTTTTTTTGGTTTTATTTTTGTATGTTGATTTAAAAAGATGAAATCTGGAGAAAAAAAAAGTTTGTTTTTTATAAAACTGTTTTTAGAACTTGTAATTTAATCAAGTCATTTGTTAAAGATGCGGTAATTTTTTAATGAAAATATTTGTTGGAAGTAGAACTGTGGCAGAGCAAATTATTTAAAATGAACAAATAGATCGGACTCAAATCCTCAAAAAGGCTGCCTTGATGCACATTTTTGGAATTATTCCTCGTTCGAAAAAATGTACCAAAAACCCCTACCTCCTTATTTACCAATCCACCAATCCAAAAAAAAATAAATAAATAAACGATCAGTTTATAAAATTAAAGATAGATTTAACTAAAACAAAAACGCATCAAAATCAACAAGTATTTCCTCACATCTCATAAAAACCTATTACAACAACATACCTATTAAACATACAATTTTCTTGAAACACTGATCAGTTCTTTTATAAATGAAATCACTATGAAAAAAAAATGAAAAAATTCCAAACTCAAGTTTAAATTTTTTTGATGTCAGTCTCAAGATGCATGCATGCATGCATGTATGTATGTATGTATGTATGTATGTATGTATGTATGTATGTATGTATGTATGTATGTATGTATGTATGTATGTATGTATGTATGTATGTATGTATGTATGTATGTATGTATGTATGTATGTATGTATACATATATGTATGCATATATGTATGCATGTATGCATGTATGTATGTATGTAGAAATGGTGCTTCAAACGATCGTTTCGATTTTAGACAATGTAATGTTTGAAAAGTAAATGAATTGACAGTAGACAGAAGTTTCCTCTCTTCTCATAACAACTTTTTAATTTTTTGATGTCAGACTCAGACAGTTGTTCTTTAGGTTGAAAAGTTGGTCTTTTTAAACTTTTTTCCATTTAGATTCTAGAAAAATAAAAAGCGTTAGAAAGAAACTCAGAATGACTTTTTTTAGTGGAACATCTGATCGATTTTGTGAGGTTTCTAGCGATAACGACGTGTTGCATGGGGAAAAAACTTTTCTTCTCTCTAGTTCAATATCATCACAAGTTTTAGAGCCATCATTTACTTGAAGTTTAGAATAAACGTAGTCCGTGAAAATGATGATTTGCAATCTCGCTATTGTGAAGAGAACTCCATTAGTTTTTTAAAAGCTCTGCATAACTCTCCTTGACTACTAATGTTCTCTATGATCTTGGTTCTATGGTCTAAGATAGCCCATTAGAACATTTTCATTTCAGTGGAAAAAATGCCATAAGAACGCTGTATTAGCAACGAAGTAGTCTTACTTGATGCATTAATTTATTCTCATCCATTTCATTATACACTTGAATATGTAAAAAATCAATCCTGGCTCTCTGCGCCTTGCAATGCTGAGGTTTAAGTTGGAGCTTTCATTTAAGGTATTAAAAGACCAAAGTTGCAGAGATCAATTTCCCAGATAGCTTGGTACTTCTTGATCTGCATGCAACCCAATGGCAAACGCCGAAAAATTGGTGCTGCACCAATCTTAAAACTATGATAACTTCAGAATACGAGCAAGATTTACAGACAAGATTCTTTAGAATTAAATGGCATGATCTTTGAAGAACTAACAAAATTTTATGTTATAGTTTTTTGGCCTTCTGAAGTTAACCAAAGTAATTAGTTTTATCCTGCTATTTTTAAGGCATATTCATTACTGAAAATTTTATTGATGTACTATTAATTTTGATTTAAAATGCTATTTAGTATGATAGTTACTAGTTAATATTTAATGATAAATATTTTAATATCTCTTACATATTAAAATAATTGATAAATTCATGAAACTTTTAGGTAACAAAAAAAAATTTCCGTTTTTTTTTAATTTAAACATTTAAGGATTTTATTTAAAAACTTTTGAACAAAAATAAAAATAAATTTTGTCAAAAAGTAGGAAAAACAGATTTTGGCATTTCAGCAAACCTTTCATGTTAAACATTTATCAGTCTCGATAATCCCTGATAAACGGCGGTTTTTCACGATTTTTTTTTTTTTGGATTATTTACTAATCAATTTGTCAGTAGAAGAAACAGGTAAGCAACAGAGCACGATGAAATGGACGCAAATTGTAAGGTATATCTGGTTAGTGCTTTACATACTCATGCTTTTACAAAAGATCTTCAGGTTGTCGCAAGAGTATCACAAAATGGCTGTTAAGTCATCATCTGTATCCTAAATAATCCTTTTTATATTGACATAATTTAATAATTATCTTTTCATATTGACATACTTTAATAATTATCTTTTATGCTTCAACTCTTGTAAAATAATCAAGAACTTAAAAGTAAAAATTTTTCTCCAATTCAAGAACAGCCTTATGTGATAGGTAAGCAGGATGGCATTTCAATATCATCAATCTGTTGTTCTTATTTGTTATTCTTCTGTAACTATATTAGTTTTACACCTTGTTAATAATAATAATAATAATAATAATAATAATAATAATAATAATAATAATAATAATAATAATAATAATAATAATAATAATAATAGTAATAATAATAATAATAGTAATAATAATAATAATAATAATAATAATAATAATAATAATAATAATAATAATAATAATAATAATAATAATAATAATAATAGTAATAATAATAATAATAGTAATAATAATAATAATAATAATAGTAATAATAATAATAGTAATAATAATAATAATAATAATAATAATAATAATAATAATAATAATAATAATAATAATAATAATAATAATAATAATAATAATAGTAATAATAATAATAATAATACTTAGTCCTGCGGAATAAAACGTTAAAGAAAGTTTTAATAGAACTGCTTTACAATTTCTGCTTCGAAAAATTTATTATGTGACTTGAAATCGTTGTTACCTTAAATCCATTTGGAAGCATGCTTGCTTCCTTTACAAGTTGTTTATTGCTGTGAGATTTATATAGAAAAAAAAAGAAATGAAGGCAATTGTTATGATTTTATCTCAATTCAGCCTCTAGTGGATCTTCTGATTCTTGTGGAACTCATAAGTTTAGGAGGTATAAACAAGTTATTAAACATTCCGTGACCTTTCCATTCTCATGTCGTTTAATGATGCTCCGTCTGAAATCGGGGCACCGGTTCGCCAGTGGACTGCTTTTTTTCGTGCCAGTTTAATAGGTATTCGACGTCCTTCGCGGAAAGAATGATCAAGTATACCTTTTTTGGTGTAACTGAAATTCCCATTGTTTTCATCTGCTTCGTTTACGTTTGGTACAACTTGTAAGTCATCATTTGTAATTTGCAAGCAATACCTAAAACGTATTTTCCAGTTATAAATTAAAGGACTGTTTATTTCAGCAAATTTTAAAACAACCAAGTTATTACATACCAATTGTTATAGGTGGATCTAATTTGCTGAACAAGTTGAGGCATATTGACTCGCTTCATAGGATCCAAAGTGAAAATACTGTGAATTATAAGCGCAGTTTCGTCAGCAACACGATCATCACTAGAACCAACGTTCAAACTAACTTACTAACTGTGATAAATCATGTAAAACTCATAATTTACACTAAAAATTACAAGTGCACATAAAGTATAAAATACATGTGATAAATTGAAATAAAATGAATACGAAGTAAGAATCCATACACTGGAACAACATAATCACCGATTTTGATTTTTCGAAATAATAACTGAGGATCAGCATCGAAGAATGGGAATCGACCATATAACATTGTGAAAAAAATTACACCTAAAGCCCACACATCGGCAGCTTTTCCGGAATACGGTTGGCCTGAAATATTAGTTATTTAAGTTAAAAAAAAACGTGCAGCGATGTTAGTTACTAAAACAGTTTACATTTAAACAGGGTTTCATATGACTTCGACGAAACGGTAAACTAAACCATTCATGGAAGCAGATCGCAGGAAAAAAAATTAAAAGAAAAAAAGGAAAGGCGAAAATGAATACCTTTCAAAATTTCAGGACTCACAAAAGCAGGGCTGCCACTTTTATCTGTTATCAGTTCATGCTCGTCATTGAGAATTTTGCCTGACCCAAAGTTCGTAATGGTTACCCTACGAGTACTAAACAAGAAAGTCATCGTTGTTATTGTTTAAAAAAAGGAAACTTTCAAACCTTCTTAATTATAATTATCAGCTGATTACAATTATTTAAAGATTTCAAGGTCTATTTCACAAATACTATTGATTCATCACTGAATGCTTGTTTAGATGATGCACAAATGACAAAAAAAAGAAAAAAAAAAAGGAGAGAGACCTGGAATTTCACCCGGCGTTAAACACGATGGTGAAATTCCAGCCAAGAAGCAACGTGCAATAGCTTATTTGGTATGCGTTGCTTGTATTTCAATAGTTTTTTCTAAAAAAACATTGTAACTGGGTGAATTCAAATTATCTAAAATCTTACGATTTTTTTTTAATGAACAAAAACGAATAAAAAAACAAATTAAAAACGTGAAATTGAAAAACTCTGCATAAATCATTTCTACATAAAAAAAATTACAACGTAAAGCATTGGAAGGAGAAAATCTATTGGAGCAACGGTATAAAAAGTAACCTTCTATTCAACACAATATTAGATAGCTTCAAATCTCTATGGACGATATTTTTCTGAAAGAAATAGAATAATTAATATATTGTTAACAAAAAATATTTATTAAAATAATATTAACGTATATAATTAAATACAATTTAAAATTCATGTTTTAATTAGTTTCTATCTGTTGCCGTAGCGTTTTTATTTATTCAGGAATAACAGAGTCAACCTAATTGTTTTCTTAAGTAAAAGCGTTGTGAAGTATAAAATTCTTATTAGGAAAATGTCGTTCTTTATATGGAACACGATTTTCTGATCCTTTTTTTTCTGAATACTTTCCCCCGTTTTATATGCAACGCGTTACGTCATTTCTTGCACTACTTTCAATGTCCAAAATGAGCAGGTTCGTCCAAATCCTTTGAAAAGGATAAAATTTTTTGCAGAACAGCGAATGAAGAGATTCGGTTAGTCCCCTACCATAAAAGTTACTTTTAATGCATTTGGTAATTGAAAGTTATTAAAAGCTATAAATTTGCGCGCATGGACATTAATTGAGATCTTAAGAGTGTATAAGTAGCGTAGTGCGCTGCAGCATTCTGCAGCATCGAAACCTAAAACTGAGTTTTTGTGCACGCATTGAAACCCGTGTTTTGAATAATTTGGCGTTGCATTACCAACCAAGCGCTAAAACAACTTATTTACAAATAATTTTTCAGACATCATATCAGTTTATTTGAAGATATAATCACAGCACAATTTAAAATTCCTTTAGCTTTGCGTTTTTTATTTTTAGCTCGATCGTCAAGAACCTCGAAGAGTCCAAAAATTGTATTCGTTTTCTTTGGTATTCAAACATTAGTCTACAAACTTGGGGAATCACAGAGCAATTTCGCCAACTTTGAGTTTAGAATTCATTTTTTCAAGTAATTGTTGTAAAAGTTTGGACAAGAATAAATATAGCAACTGTCAGCTGATAAATAATATTTATGAAAAATAGTATTATAAATCTTTGAATATAAATTTATAGATTTTGTTAAAAGACTTTAAAAACTTTATAAGTGTTTTAGGATCTAAACTTAGTTTAGGCTGTAAATTTTATTCGACCATAATTTGGGTTATAGTAGAATTTGAAGTTAAAAAATTATTGCAAATGCAAATATAATTTTATGCTGATGGTAAGCCACTTTGAGGAAGCCGCATTAATAGAAACACTTGCATAACATTTTCTCATGTTATTAGTCATTTGAACTTGCAAAGGTTTGAAAAAAAATAAAATAAACAAGCAAGGGCGTTTGGTTTTTTTTTTTTAAATTAACTTTTTCTAAATGTGATATTTTTTATCTTTTGATAAGCAGAAAAGTCTATTTGAGAGTTGAAAAAAAGTTGAAACTACTTTAAAATAAAAATACATAAAATATAGTTTGGACGAATATCTGAGCATTTTTTAAAGAACTTAAAAAAAAAAAAATCGATATTTTGAATTTTAGGAAAAAGTCGAACTTCTTTAGACTTTCAAAATGTTTAGACTTTCAAAAAGTCCAATTTTTAAAAGCCTCAATATCGCTTTTAAAAAGTTTTCTTTTTAAAGCTTCGTTTTTTTAAAAAAAAGTCCAATTTGTTATTTTTAGAAAAACTTTCACTTTTTATATCAAAAACTTTCATTTATGAAAATAATTTTGAAGAACCAAAAAACTACATTTTTATAGAATTTAAATAATAAATTGAAAAATTATTCTTGAAAAACAAAAGTTCAAAAGACGAAGCTTTCTTCAGAAAATGATAAGATCGGAACTTGTAAAGACTCAAACTTTTTCAAACGCATTACTTTTTAAAAATATATTGGTATTGGTACTTCTCCAACTCTGACCATTTTTTTTGTAGCTTTAAAGTGGCTTTGATGTTTATTAATTCATTTTCTTTTTTCTTTTTTTTTTTAATAAAAGAGGCTTACGGAGACAAAACGTATTTCGTTCAAGTTTAAGTAAAATGAGTTTTTAGTAATAAAAGCAAGTTCTAGGTAATTAAAGCAAGATTTCTGTAAATACATTTAAATCTGAAAAGTGAAGTTCAGTCCTACGTGCAGTATGGCTGTCGCTACACTGTTATTTAATGGCTGCTTTAATTTTAATCAAAAGAGTTTGTGCAACAAGTATACAGGATGAATCCAACAACACTGTAATATAGAAATACTCGAGAACTGATTGACTAGTGACTCTCTAAGGTCAGTATGTAGTTGTTTTTGTTGAGCTTAACGTTTTATTTTACAGTTTGTTTAAACTGAAATCTAAAAAACTGATTTAAAAAACGAACGTTTTTAACTTTTTTTTTTTTTTAAAAAAAAAAACTAAAGCACCGTGGTGTGACCTAACAAAGTCCTATGCTTTAAGAAAGTCCTAATTTAAAAAATGACAAATTTCGTATAAATAAAACAAACATTTAGAGAAAAAATTTAGTTATTTTATCTAACTAGATATCTAGTTAAAACAAAGTTATTTTCCGCAAACGTTTTTTTTATTTATACGAAATTTGTCATTTCTTAAATTATAACTTTCTTAAAGCATAGGACTTTGTTAGGTCACACCACGACACTTCAAAAAAAAAAAAGAGTGAATACCACAAGCTTTGCGCGTTTCGAGGTAATACATTTTTAAAATAACTCTAATTTAAAGAAAATGAAGTTTAATGAAATAAGCGGATTTGTTAAGTTTCTGTAAATATATTTAACAAAAAAAATATTGCCGAATGACAAAACTTAACGTTAGTAGTTAAACAAGCGCAACTTCTAACGAATGGTCTAAATGACCTTTTTAAAGTGAGCTTGTTGCGTTTTACTCGCCAATAAATGCTATGCAACTGTTGCAGCTGTTTCAGAATAAACTTTTTCTTTTCCGTTATGAATTTGTTTTCCACCAAAACGCTACTTAATTTGAAGGAACTTCCTAAGTTTCATGGCTTAGGGAATTTTCATTTCTTTATTAGTTTTAGATTAATGTTGGAAAGAGAATAAAAATATCTTTAGTAATTTTAAATGGTTATATTAATTATTATAAAATAAAACTTAAAAACAATATACACATAAATACAAATTTACTTTTAATTAAAAAAGAAAAGGTATAAAAAGTTGTTTTATTGCAAGAAAATTTTTCGGTGAAAGTTTTTTACCTTTGAAAGGAATATTTTATTTATTTTTATTTTTTAGCGTTGTTTTCTACCGCATTCAAAGCGCGTCTACTAAAGTTCTTTTCGCATCAGCCAGTCCATTAGAGTTTTTTTTCGCCTCACTCATTAAAATTACGTAAAAATCGAGTTTAGGTGGAATGTCTGCAGAAAGTGTCTGATAAAATGTCTGCGAGAGTAAATTTCGTGCAAGATTTCGGCAGGTGGTATTCGCTCTTTACTAATTTAGGCGCCAGCAATTATGTTAAATTAAGTGCCGGCAAATTATGCGTAACTGCCGTTTATGTGTAATTATGCCCGCTATCAGTTTTCTAACTATTTTGTCAGAGGTATCAGTCAAACTATAATTTTAAAAATATAATAACGGTCCTCTGAAGAAAAAAAAAAAACAAAAAAACAAATGCTGCTTTGTGTTGACATTTTTGTGTTGACTTTTTTGCATTCTTTTTAATAGTCACAGCTGCTAACTTTTATTATGCTGCATATTTTAATTTTATTCGAACAACGCTGTCGTTAAGAAAAAGAGCGGTGAATGAACAAAAATAACATTATCAGTAAAAACTAATTTCTATAAATGTACTTATCTACTTAGATGATGTTACTCTTTCCATTTTACAGTATTAACTATAATAATTATAATAATTTATACTGAAAATTGAAAAGGTTACAAACTTATCTTCACTTGGAGACTAGACAACATTTTTTAAAAATAATGTCATTATTTCTTCATTCACTCTTCTTTCTTAGCAGAACTAAGTTATTATGCAAAGTCTTTAAATCTTAAATTTTTAATATTTATGAGAAAGTGAAAAGTTTTTAAAGTTTTAAATTTTTAAAATTTCGAAATTTCGATAAATACGATATACTCGATAAAGCAGCGCTTCAGGTGGTTTTAAGGTGAAAATTAAACTGATCGGGTAAAATTCCGTAAATTTCCAATAAAGCTTTTATACCGATCGTGAGTTGGTTTTAACGAATCAGTGCAATGATGGCGTAATACGTCACGCACAGTAATTCTTGTTTTACAAAATCGGAACTATACTTAAAGAGCGCGTTGATGCAATGCTGTAAGCATGACGACAAAATGCGCGCAGGTTACAAACTATTACTTACAGAATGAAAACTTTGCACGATTTGAGCAATATCCATAAATATTATCAGGGCTTCTTTCTCCGATAACCGGTTACATTTTATAACGTAGTTTTGCAAATTAATATAATCATCTCTATCAGAATAAATGTGCGACACAAAGCAATTTAACACCAAACACACTCTTCTAATAGGCTGCGTTTGAAACGTTACATCTCCGACTAATTTATCGAGTTTGAAATTTTGCGATTCTTTTGAAGGCATGTCTCCCTTTACTAGTTCTTCAAAAAAACCGTGAACACGAGGTATACCTTTTTCGTCCCGAAGCATTGTAAGTATAGTGAATTCCGTAAGAATCAATATTTTCCCTTGATTTGTATCTTCTTTGTGTCGATTGTTTAAAAGATTTAATAGTTTCAGAAGGTAAAATTCGCTGGTTCCCATTTTTCTACCGAGACAATTCGTTATACATTTTGGAGTCTGCATTTCTATAACAGGCCCTAAAACATAAGGGCCGGCGCACTTCAAAGAACGACGATTTTTGATACATTTTTGACATACCTTTTTAAGGGAATCAATTTCTTTCGGTTGCGTACTGGTCTCTATTTTGAATCTGATTTTCTCCATTTTCTTTACACTTTACTCCAGTTACAAGTTAGAAAAACAGAGCATGCTGGCGTAAAAGCTTATTTGTTTGTGGTCTATTGTGGTGTGTAACCTCAATGAAAATATGTCGCGTTATCTTGTAAAATAATGCCACCTGTGCGTTTCATACTTTTGAGCTTTTTGAACTTCACCACTCAATCGTTTTTTGTTGAGGTTAAAGGCCATTATCACCGCGGTGTTTTTTTTTTTAAATAAAATATTTAATTTGAACTTAGAAACTTAGTTGCGCTCATTGCCATCAGTAAAAAAAAAAAAAATGTCATAACAGCTCGAAACAAATGTAAATAAAAGTATTTAAAAAGAAGATAAACTTTACTGAAAGTAAACTATTTTGTGTTTAATCTTAAAAATTACTTTCATATTTTAACAAACTCAACCACGCTGGTTTTCTATTTGAATAACCCGCCATTTTTATTTTCCGAACCGTTCGTAAACGTACTAAAAGTAATTTGGTCTAACGAATTTTGAGTATTTTTTTGCATTCATAAAAAACACGAAACTTCAGTTTATTTCTAAAATTCAAATTTTTGACGGTGGACCGAAGAAATTTCAATAATCAAAATAGTTTTTTTAATGATACGGCGATTCTAAAAACCCCGCCAAAAATTCTAAAAAAAAAAAAAAACCCTCCACTATTCTGATGAAGTTTCCTTTTCTTAAGTACACATCTAAGTAAAAAAAAACAACGTATTTTGCATATTTTCTTAAAAAAATAACTGTAGTTTTACACGAATATAAACGCGGTTTTATTGTTATTAAAACTATTTATCCTGGTTTTTACCAGCACAGTAATTTACTTTTAACGCGACGGAGTTGAAAGGAGCATTTGACTGTTATCTTTCACTCTTAATTAAACTTAGTTCGTTCAGTCTGAAAAAATTGAATTTATAAAGAAACATCGAAGAATAGTTTCGTTTTGCATTATCAGCATTTTTTTAAAAAAATAATTCCAGTAATTCTTAGTAACTTTCAGTAATATTCCAATAAAACCATGACTCATCAAACTCAGTTTTCGTAGTTTTTTGTGAAAAGAAAAGCTTTGTATTAAAAACTTATCAAATAAAAGAATATGTTTTAAAAAATGAAAGAGTTATGTCAGAATTATGAATCATCCAAAAAAAATAGTTTCACGGGAAAAAAATGATGAAAAATGTATTATTCTTTTTCAATTCTTTTTATTTGGCTTCAATTTTTTTAAAAGAGCTCTGAGGGAAATTATAAGGTTCCTACCATGTTTCTATTTACAGCAGGTATTAGATAATCGGTATCGAATCGGTAATCGAATTAATATGGAGATCACGCGATACTGGTATCAAAGGTATCGGTCATATCGGTATCAATGATATATTATATATACTAGATGTCTAACTTGCGGGATTTTATTGGACGAAAAGTGAAGCCGCTTTTTTTGTTTAAAAATTGAATCCGCCATTTGTAATAAGGGCAAAAGCTATATATCCGAAGTGCGAAATAAAAGTTAAAAATGCATGTTTTTACCCGAATTAGAAATGGCTTCCACGGCTTCACTTTTCGGATCGAAGTTAGACATATAGTATATATAATATATCATTGATCGGTATTGATTCATTTACAGTTAATAATCTAGATAATCAGTATCGTGTAAGTCGATACTGAGAGGGATGGTCTCGAATAGTGTGGTATTGCTTATATACTAATGTCGATATCATCAGTATCGATTTGATACAATACGATACCGGTAATAAAAAGAACCGTATGATTTCGAATGGTTGCATATCCACATTTGATATCAATAAGAAAGAAAGAAAAAAAGAAAATGTGAAACTATAAATTTGTTATGAACAAAATACAAGTAAGTTTTTAGGATGTTTTGTAAACTCAATCTATACTTTACCTATATATTTGTTTAAATAATCCCAAATGTTGTGTGAAGCATGATGAATAATCATCATTTTACTTTGATTATTAACACGGAATGAAAACGATATTAGACGAGAACTACGATAAAACGCGAGATTTAACTAGGATATTGATACTAGATGAGAAATTAAATTAAGGAAGCGATACCATAGCAAGACCCCTTAAATTCTTAAAAAACATTTTTTTTTTTTTTAAATGTATATCTGGCACGAAATTTATCGCGGAACACGAAATTTGAAAACCATTTTTAAAAGCTTAATTTATTTCTTAAGATAACCAACGTTTCTTACGTCTGGGTAAATTTGATCTGCTTAGCAATACGCTTAGAAACGAGTTTTTAGTAAGAATTCCAAGCTATTTCGTTATAATATTTTAAATTTAATAAAATTTTTAAACAGTTGGTAAATCATGCAGAGCAAAACAAAGCACTAAAAGTAAAAAATCAAGAAAATTTCATGGAAATAGATTTTACCAGAAATTTGCTAAATATTTCAATTTTTGTCAGTAGCTCCTTTTATTTGTGCTGTCTTTCTTCTAGCACTTTCTTAAATTTATCCTCAAAATTTATTTTTTTCATTAATAAATTCTTAAATTTATCCTCAAAAAAAAAAAAAAATTGAAAAAATTGATTTATTATGTTGTAAAAAATGTCTACAATCTGATTTAAATCTTTTTAGAATGTTTTTCTAAAAAAAAAAGGATTAAACTCAATGTTATGCAATTGGTGCCCTAACTGCAACACAAAAATGGAATTCTAAAATAATAGAATAATTTATTCAATGCGTGAAGCCATCCTTGCAACATTGTTTCATGTAGCCTAGTCAGTTGAAAATAGCTGGCATGCTTATTGCCCTGATGGTATCAATAGCTGGTGTCGTTATAAACAGGACAAAGCTTAAAAAAACCTCTACATACAAATCAGGTACAACTCTCAGTTCACTCAATTAAAAACCAATATATATTGATCTCAAGAAGAACTCTTTAAAAAAATGCTTTCATGGACCCAGAACCAAAATAAAAGTTTTGATGAGATGATATGGCAGCGCATAACCAAAACAAAGTATGTTTCGTGAACATAGTTGGAGTTTCATATTTTAATATCGGAAAAAAAAGCAACTGTTCCTTTATTTGAAAAGATAAATATGATTCCTGGAATATATACTTTCCAAGGGTGAACAAAAAGCATCTAATTTTTGCAGAATATTAAAAGCAGACAGCATCAAAATGCAACGAAAAGTTATTTGTGGATGAAAAAAAAAAAAAAAAAAAAAAAAAAGAAAAGAAAAATGCAGATGACCAAAAAAGTAACCTATATGATCCTGGTTCACGCCCATATAAGTAACTGTTTTTAAATTGAAATTTCTACTGAAAATATTTGGTACAATTGTGAATGTTTTATTTAAGAAATAGTATGGCCGGGGTGGCACAAACATTTTTGAACATTGACCATTTTAATTGGTAACCATGACGACTAATAAAATTATTTTTTATTTTTAAAATGTTATTATCAAGCTCTTTCTCAGAATAAAAAGTTTTTTTTTGTTTTGTTAAAACAGTTATTTTAATTTAAAAATTTTCGAGTAGGTCTTATACCTTAAATTAAAATTGCGATACCATATAAAACATGAAATGATTAGTATGTCAAACGATACTACACGATCATTGAGAATTTCAATTACACTATGAGTGAGTTACATAACTTTCAGTGGTTATATAAACTTACTATTTCAAAGTACTCATTGCTTATAAAAATAAAATATAAACTCTCGTGAAGAACCGAACAGCGATACCAAACGATATAATCAGTACCGAAACGATACCGATATAGACGATACCTTTGATACCAGTATTGCGTGACCTCGATTTTGGTTATCGTATCGATACCAGAGGAGAACCGAGATTCGTTATCGACCATCTTGTTCCTGTAAGCGAAACCACACTATTCGAAACCATCCCTCTCGGTATCGACTGACACGATACCGATTATCTAGTGCCTAGTTAACAGGAGCGTGAATGACTGAGAAATATAAACTAATAATAAATTTTGATTCACTCATGTAAGAATTGCGGAAAGGGCAGAAAGCTAAGCTATTAGCCCCAAACCACAGAAATTCTCTAAATCACTTTAGACACTGATGAGGGTTTGCATTCAGCAGAGAGTGAAGATCTAATATTAAAGCTGCCTTTCACTTTTATGAAGTATAGTTGATTAATAATGGAGTTGTGCAGTAGGATCTCATTTTAATCCCTTTAAGAAAACTTTTTTAAAAAAACAAAAAACTTTTTAAAAAAAATTAAAAGGTTAAATTTTAAAAATTAAAATGTTAAAACATAAGAAAATTTATAAAAAGCCGTTAAACTTTTAAAATGCTAAAAGCCCCAAAACTTCATTTTCGAAGTAAAAGTATTTTTAAAAAATGCAGAAGAATATTTTTTCTTTTTCTCAAGTTTACGGTATTGATAGCGACATTAATAGTGTTAACTAAATTTAAAGGTACCATCAGCAACCATTCGATCGATTTTTGAACTATCGAGTCCAAATGGCTCCATTTTGAAACGATTTATACCAGCAAATCTAAAATAATTCTGGCAGTCAGTCAAGCATATAATTATATTGAAATAATAAAGGGAATTTAAAATATTTGACAAACAGAAGCAGCACATTAAAAATCACACACAGCACATAAGAGTGCTTTTGGAAGCAGCTTCTTTAAAGACATTTCAAAGTTTAATAAATGTTATTTAAGGATCGTTTTCAAATGCAAACTACGTGCTGCTAATTTTAGCAGAGATTTTTAGATGGAGTATTTTATAATGAGTAAGTTTATCAACAACTGAGACAAGCGTAAAACCATCAAGCATCGTCAAGCATTCAACATGCTATGTGATTAAGACCTAAAAAATTCTTTAATGATGCTTCGATTATCGTGTGTTAAATACTTTGGCACTACATTACTTCCCAAACGATAAAAGAACTTATCTTAAATTTATTTTGCCAGATTAAAAGTTAATTTACTTGAAAACTAAAACCAAACTTTCGATTACATATAACGCCATCTAAGTATTATTTAATTCGTACCATTTTTCTGGTTTAACCGGATTAAAGCTTTTTAATATTATAAACAATAGTATTATGGCTGTAAAATTTAGTTAAAAGGAGATAGTTAAACTTTATTGGTTTATTCATATACATTTATACATACATACATACATACATACATACATACATACATACATACATACATACATACATACATACATACATACATACATACATACATACATACATACATAAATACATACATACATACCATACCATACCATACCATACCATACCATACCATACCATACCATACCATACCATACCATACCATACCATACCATACATCGCTTTACGTAATATGATTGTTTTAGTTTCATTTGTTTAATGGTGTGCTTTAGTGTAATAATCAGCATTATAATTTACTAAAAAATTTTGCAATTTTGTTACCTAAGTAACTATTAAAAAACTTTTAGTCAATAATTGTGTAACTTGTACTGATATATATATTCAGTGAGCTGATCAATTAATCAATGTTGTTCATAATGATTAGTTATATTTTTGCTTCAAGGTTTAAAATGGAAACCAGAGGAGAAGTAAATGTTTACATAATCAGTTCATATCAGCATAAGATTCTGGGTGTGAAGCTACCATCAATTTGTCAAGCATTTGGTCACTTTCTGAATCTCCATAAAGTAGAGAATGACAGTTCGAGATGCTAGTCAACAGGGAATCCAATCAGTGTTTGCTTTGATTACAGCCAAAAAATGCATCAAGAAGCTGGAAGCAATATTTACTGAATGGAAAAGCCTTTTGAAGCATAAAAGGAGAATAACTCCAGGACTTAAAATGGAGAATGAATTCCTGAAACAGCTTCATAATTTGTTTGACATTTCCCATTGGGATGCACTTACAATGACTAAAATGCCAGAGGACAGTGTATTTTTCTTTTTAAGAGGCAAAATTGTCAACTAGATTCCATTGGAGTACTGGACAAATAGGAAGCAGAAAAACATCACAAACGATCTCATAAAAAAGTGGAAGCTTGTTTGAGCCAGGTTTTTCTAGAAGCTGATTCTTTATCTGTTTCAAGTAATGCATGTGAAACAGATGGTATAGATGAAGAAAAGAAAACTCCCAGCAGAAACAATGAAAAAAATTAATGTACATCTGCTTTTGAAGACTTCATCAAAAAAACGCAACTTTGTTATGAGTGAAGTGGCGTCCTTGGCCTTAGACACAATGTGAGAATGTTGAACATCAATCAGAAACCAATACAGCATGCTAGAGCAAGCTATCAACCCACCAGATCACACAATATATTATTAGAGCTTTCAACAAATGTGTCTATAACTATCGATTGGAATGGTAAACAGATGAAGGTTTTGACATCTGATTAACATATAGACTGTCTCCCAGTCCTTATATCAGGTTTTGGATTCAGTTGATGAGTGTTTCAAAACCTTCATCAGAGGTGAAGCACAAGCATCTGCATTAGTTCAGTATTTGAAAGAATGGGATGTAGAAGATCAATTAGGAGGATTGTGTTTCAATAAAACAGCTTCTAATACAAGTCATCCTTCTGATGATTTATTGATTGAGCTAAAACTGAACAAACATTTTTATTTGGCATGTTGCCAACATAGAATGGAGCTAGTTATTGAGAGTGCATTTGAAAAGAGTTAAATTGGCACTGGCAATTGAAAAGGTTCAAAGACCACCATCAGTTTATGAATTGTGACAGCTTCCTAGTAGCTTCGCCAGATGAATTGATGGAACTTTAGTGAGAACATTTTATTCTGACATCCTAAAGTTTGCTTCAGTTTACTTGTGGAACTAGATTTCAAGCCCCCAGGCATGATGGATGTCCTAAATTATTTATGCAATCAAGATGCGGTTGTCATGTAGTCAATTCAAGATGACTGCTTCAAAAGAAAAAGAAATTTGTGATCTTGCAACCTTTTCTGTTACCATTTATCTGAGAGTTTGGATGACTGTATCACTTGCTGTTGAGGCCTCATTGAATGACTTCAGACTCATGGGACAACTACTGAGATACACATATTTCAACAAAAAGCTGACAAAAGACAAGGATCAACTTGAATTTAGGTTATTCATGACCATTGACTCCAATTTGCTGACTATACTAAATGAAACCTAGCACATACCAGCTCCAGTGATAAATAAGTGAAACTAGTTCATTTGAAAGTTTTCATGAAACAATGATGCAATACTTGGACATGACATGAGTAGTGACAAGACATTTTGACTTCTGAGGTTTAAAATTTTACTCATATAGAAATTTTAGAATAGATATGATTAAGCTGATCATGCGAACAATGCAAATGAGTAATCAACTTAAGCATTAAAACTACAAAGATATGTGTCTGAATAAATAGTTAAATGTCATTTACTGGTTGCAAAATTCTAAAATAAAAAATGAAGCTCAAGACCTTTAATTAAAATTAATTAAAATGGCTTTTTGAATTTTTCTACAAATTTTTTTTGAAACCAGGAGTAGAATGGATGGGTGCCAGAGCTAAATTTATTACTTTTATATTTAAAATTAATATTCAAATTTATTTAATTCTGAAATAATTTAATATTCAAATTCCTTTAATTGTGAATATATCATTAAATGACTTTGCTTTTTTGAAATTCCCTTTAAAAACAATGCACATCATTTAAACATTTTCCTCCTCATTTTGTTTTATTTGATTTTATTTGGTTTAGCAAGTAAGTGGCTCATCTATATAACTATTTTGTTTAAATTTGTTTGATTCTGGAAATATCATTAAATCTATACATATTATCAAATAATAAACCACTCACTTGTTATTTGTAAGTCGAACAAGAAACTTGAAATAAGTTAGTCGGAGATACAAAGGCTGAATAAGTGCCTAAAAAAAAACCACAAGTAAATTTATTTTTTGTGTGTGTAAAACACGTTTATTAGATCTAGTAAACTGTTATCTTTCATTACTTAGTTATGACGTTTGAAGTACACTATCATATGCATCTATATGTGTGAATGCCAATATGCTGTATGCTGAATTTTAACAAAAACTGTGAATAGACACTGCAAACACAACTTAGATTCACATAAAAGCTGACTGAGATAAGATTAACTGAAAAACCAATTTAAAAATTATATAATATACATACTGCATGAAACATTAACCCTGTAGCTAATGCATACAATATAGAATCAAAATGTTCTATATAGGGAAAGATTCCTTTGTTGATTCCATTCATATAGAAAGACTAAAAATAATTCAATTCATGATTTACTTTATATTTTACTTACTTAAAACTTTTACAAAAAAAATTAGAAAAAATCTTTGTTTAGATTCTATAGTTAACTATAGAATGTAAACAAAGATTGTTCCTCAAAGTAGAGGTTAAAAAAAACTTGTTTTTGATGAAAACTATTAACATTTATATAAACATTTAAAATCATTCTACTTTTAAAAAACACACTATACTTGTTGTAATAAGCCACAAACCTCAATGGTCTTGCTTGTCAAATATAAAGCTATGTAAGAACTTCTTTGAAACAGCATAGCAAACCCAGCTATACCACCTAAAAAAAAATTACTAAGGAATACAAAACAAAACAAAAAAAGAACTAAACAGTTAATAGAAATTAAGACCAGTTAATAGAAATTAAGACCAGTTAATAGAAATAAAAAGTGTTAATAGAAATAAAACTAGTTATTAGAAATAAAATTAGTTATTAGAAATAACAAAATATCCAAATCTACTATAAATTACAAAACAGACAAAGTTAATATAAGTTAATATAAAGTTAAAAAAACAAACTTTTGTTTCACTATACCAGCAATTGCTGATTTAGCAGGTGTGCTGATTGATTGTAATTGAGACAAAGCTTTCTCTGTAAACTTTATGAGAGAAAAAGAGCATAAACAAAATTTACTTTAAAAAAAAAACAATATTTCTGTAAACCATTTTTATGAGCAAAAATATTCTAATTTACAATTATCTTTTATTAGAAATAAAACAAGTAACAGAAAAAGGTTTTAATCACGAAATTTTTTTTAACCATGAGATTTTTGGAACAAACTTAATTCAGTTCATTCAAAATTTATTAAACCAATCATATTTGAAATGCTTAAAAATTAGAGATATTTAGGTTTTTCAACTTATGAAATCAATTGATCAATTGAAAATAAAACAGATTGTAACATAAGTAGCTAAAAATAACAAAAAATCTTTTTTTAAAAAAAAAACGACTTTTATTAGTCTTTTTATCTTTTTCTTAAATCTGAACGCACTTTTTTGTAAATATTACAATAGTAGCTATTATATGAAATGAAGTTATTTAAGAGTTAATTACAGCAAATGAAATTCAAAACAAAATCTACTACAAACCTTGTATAAGGCAACTAAACTGCCAAGGAAGGCTCCTGCTTGAAAATTTACTTTAGATAACATTATTTTGATTAACCGACCTAAAAATTGAAGTATTATTGGATTTTATACAGTCAAAACTATAGTTTTAGCACCGCTTTAGGCAAAAATTTTGTTTATGTAAATCTGTCTAATCTGAAAAACATTTTCTTTTGTTACTTTTAAGTATATTTATTTTATGAGATAATTGTTGTCCAAAAAACAGATCCCATCCAAAAAATATTTTGCCTAATTAAATTACCCCTTTTTATTAATCTTATTTAACATCATAATTGATTGGTTATCTACATCATAACTGGATGTAGAAATTAACAAAGTATCCAGTCCCAAAGCAATGAAACTGAGAAAATGTTGTTTGAAAACATGATGTTACAAAAGCATATTGAGGTGTGATGTGTATATCAATATTTTTTTTCATTACATTAATTATTTTAAATAAGTCTTTTCATCTATCAATGTATATTATGCCAAATTTTGATGTTTGGATGCTTTCTACAAAATGTTAAAATGTCAAAGAGATAAACTAATTTGTTCTATGTGGGTTGGATTTCTTCTTTGAAATGATTAGCAAGCTGTAACTTAGATGCACTTTTTTAACATTTGGTCATAAAATAAGAAAACTATGAAAGTTATTGGATGTTTAAACATTTTTAAATTGTTAATTAATTTTAGAGTTAGAAACTACAGGAAACTTTCAAACCAAAATAAATATTAAAAAATGGTACCACACGGACATTTTTTTTGTGTCACTTTAAGTCAGATAACAACAGCCTGGATGTAAAACTGAAATGCTAAAAATCTATTGCTTGGATGATTTTAGCTAAGTGTTGGCTGAATGCTTTCTGCATAACTTTGATTAACTGATTGGTTTTTTTTTTTTATTAATCTTGTTTCACATCATATTTGATTTATTGTCTTTTTTAATCTTGGTTTACATAATTAATTGGTTGCCTTTTGGTTGTCTTTTGGTTGTTTTTAAGTTAATTATTTAAACCTTTGTAAAAATTTGAAGTTTGTGTATTTTTATTACAAATTATAATACACTATGTTACATATATTAATACATATGTTACATATATTAATACCTAATTTAAGAATTTACTCATAAGCTACTTTTGAAAATTGTAAAACTTTGGCTCTAATTTCAAAAAGTTTTTAAAACATAAAAAAAAGTACCAAGAATACTTACTAGGGTTCTTAAATAGTTGAGTTATAGCCATTAGTAGATTAAATGAAGCTTGCAAACCATATCCTGCAAGGAAAGCTTTACCTGCCAATTCACAGCTGAAAAAAGTGTGTAATCAGAAATCAAAAATATATTGACTTTAAGAGACTTCTGATCACATGGAGTCACTAAAAAATTGTTCTTTTACAAAAAAAAGTTTTTATAACATTAGAAATGCTAACCTTTTTTTTAACATTAGAAATGCTAACCTTTTTTTTAACATTAGAAATGCTAACCTTTTTTTAATATAAGCAACATTTGCTTTAGGAGAGCTGCTTATAATTGAACAATCTGTTTTCCTCTCACCAAGAAGTTTTCTAAAGTAAAATTGGTTTTAAGTATCATCATTAGTTATTATACCATTTTTATAGAAATGAAAAAATAAAAAATAAAGATTCAATCAAAACATAAAATGGCATTCTTAGGAGATTAATAAAGTAAGAGTTTATTGTTATCCTTATATGAACCCAGTCTTTACTAAAATGGAAAAGTTTAGAAATTATTACAAAATTTTTTAATTGAAAAATTAATAAAGTCAAAAATATCCTACTGCAAAATATCTTTGACAAAGCCATCTGGTAAGTTATTTGATCTAAAAAATGGTAAAGCTAATCAGAGATTCAACTAATATGGAACCAAAATTAAAAAAAAAAAAAAAAACCTATACAAATTAAAAATTATATAGAAGACTAACCTGTACAAATACATAGTAACAGAAAGAGATCCAGCAAATAAAAATACCTAAACAAAGGTATAAAAATTGATTACTCCATAAATATCAGCAAAAAAATAGAAATAATCGGAGCATCAAAAAATAAATAATTTCAAAGTCAGTTGAGTGTAAGTAAAAATATATATCACAGAACTATGATTAAACTCGTGTTTTAATGGTGTTCTTTATCAAAGTAATAAAAATTGAATAACTCTTTTGGACAAAATTAAAATGTGTTAAAATTTTGCATTACTATATATTATTAGTTACTCGATCATCTGTGTATATTGATACCTTTGAAGGATTTTTTTGGAAAGTAAAAATAAATTTGTGTTTTTTATTTAGAAAAGTTCTTCTGTGTATATTGTTTGCAAAAACAGTAATGAATCTTTTATATCACTGAACAAAAATTGCAATAACACTGTTGCTCAAGCCATTAAAAAGGTTCAGTTAAATGTATTTTGTGTGAAATTTTAAAAACATTTTAGATATACGATGCCTTCCAAAAATAGCAAAAATGATAAATTAAATTTTCTGAACTGATGTTCAAACAAAATAGTTAAAAAAAAAAAAAAAGATAATAAAAGAATTAAGCAAATGGGGCACAATACTATTCTACATAAAATACATAATATTATTATATTACTATAATATCATCATAATATTATCATAATATTATAATTATATAATAATATTATTAATTAATATTATCATAATACCATTATTATTATATCATAATATTATTATATTATTATATTATTATAATATTATCTAATAATAGACTAAAATTATAATTCTTTGAACTAACCTCTCCAAGTGGAAGATCTCTTACATATCCAGAACTTTTAAGCATATTATAGCATGTTTCCACTGCCTGAAGCAAAATATAACTCTTATTAAAGAAAATGTTTTCACTTAAAACTTAAATAAATTTATTTTTTTATTTTTTTATTACATAACCAAGAGTACTTTGAAGTAAATTTTTTGTTGTTGCATTAATAAAAGTTAAAACACACAGCCACTCTCTTAAGACATAGAAGAATTTTATAATTTAGCTCTTTAAAAAAGATGTTAGCAAATAATATAAAACTTTTAAAAAAATTTTGTCAAAAAAGTTTGAAAACTTATGCAGAAAGATACCCATTATACCATCTGTGAGTGTAATTTTCTTATACCAAAAGATGCTGGCACTATATACCTGATTGAGCATATATATAGCTAGTGCACCTCTTCGAGATTTCCTTTCAATAAGTATTGCACCATATGAACTAATAATTCCTGGCAGAAACCCAATTGAGAGTATGTTAAAGGAACCCAGTAATTTCCTAATTTAAAAAAGACAATCAGTAGACATTTAAAATAATAAATCAGTTGGTTGAAGATGAATGATAAGGTAAAAAAAAAAATGTTAATAACAGAACTATCATAGCATTGAAATTGTCATGCTATTAAAAAGATTCAGTAAGAATAAAAAGTAAGAGCTCAACTATCATCATCTGATAATTTAATGGGACTATTATAAAGATTAAAAAGTATGCCAAAGCAGAATGGGAAACATTTTAACAGAGTGTTAGAACACAATAATTAATTGTAAGCTACATTTAACATTGAAACTTTCCATAAGTTAAAGTCCAATTCCTCCAAATTTATACTGATTTAGTTTACTTCATCAAAAGAAACAAATCTTTTTTCAAAAAATTATATTTTTTATTCTTTCTGTACTATCATGTTTTTGAGGTAATGGCAACACAAAAGCTACATTATTTGGTGCTACCAAAGAGTATTCTTCCTAGAGTTTGAAACTCAAATAACAGAATAAGTCAAAACTAATTAGATTGAGTAAAATACTATGGTTATGAATAACTTAAAAATTAAAAAAAAAAAAAAAAAAAAAACTCTATTAACTTGTGACACCTTTTGCATTCCAACCTTTACAAAGGAAGGAGATAACATATTTAAAGTAAATAAAACTCACATGGATGTTTACAACAGCATATTGCAGAGAAAAAGCTCAAAAAACAGCTGACAAAAGCAATTAACTTTACTTTACTTTCCTAAAGGAACATAATCATTCTTCATAGACTGAGGTGCAACAAACCATATTAAGCATTAGCGTTTTGTTTTTCTGTTAATAACAAATAAAATAAATTTTTTTTGAAGATTTATCTTTGTAAGTTGAACATCTACATCATCAACACAAAGCAGGCTATAATTACAATTATCCCTTTCTGGTAAACTTTAGACTATTGCCATTTGTAAACAGGAAATTCAAGTGAACAATAACTAATGCTAGCTGTGCTGGAAAATGTGTGAGAGATTTTCATTTCAAAATTAGAATAGTCTTAAGAAGATAACAACCTTACTTATAATCATAATGAAAATTTATGGTTGATAGTTTTTTTTATTAGCAATTTTAAGAACAAAATATGGAAAGTTTCAGAGTTAAATACTAAGACAGTTGTTAGATTATTTTGAACCGATAAATACTGTGATGTTTTGAAACATAATAATAAGATTCATAGGTGCATCAGTAATGGATTTAGAAAAATCCATAACTGAATCTAAATGATGATTAAATCTGTTTAAGCACATGATAGACAAAACCAAGTACAAATTAGTCTTATTGTTTTCTTACAGAAACTACAATATCCAATAGAAATCAAAATGTTTAATTAGAAAAAAAAAAAAACAACCTCTAAATCCTAAAGAACCTGTGATAGTGTATTTATTAAGTGTTTTTCTGTTTTGATAAAATTGTAGTTTACAATGTTTTTGATAATCAAGACAATTACACAATCAATTAATACAAGGATTTATAAACTATGTATGATCTCATACAATAACTAAAATAATCATAACCAAATTAAATAATTCAGCACCAACACAAATGTAATTGCTCAACATTTATATTATTACTTGATAAGTAAAAAATTTTTTTGAAAATTTTTCATGTAGTTTTTTTGTTTAAGATTAGTTTGCTTGGAATTTATGTTTCTTGTCACAATTGCTTTAAGCATTTCAAAAAAACAGAAACTAGTAAAGTAAAACTCTGAGTAGTTCAATAAAGCACTTTTTTGGTCAATATCCTAAAGAAATATTTAACAGAAATAAAATCAAAAATAGTCAAAATGCCGTACCTAAACACACAGAAGCAGAATATCATAAAGCCTCCACTTGAACCTAAGAACACTGATGATTGCAAAATATCTCTGAAAATTTTCTTTTTGAAATATTCTTTTCCTTTACCACTCAACACTGCTGAAACCTGACAAGTAAATTAAAAAAACAAAAGTTAATAGACTAGTTAATGAGATAAAGCAAAAAACTACTAAATGATAAATTTAAAAATAATTGCATAAATAAGCTATAAAAATCAAAACAAGAAACAAGCTGCAATATGCTTTTGACTGTCAAGCAAAATGATTTATTTATTGCCTAAATAAATAGAAAATCTCTAATTCAATAAGGAAACATAGAAATACCAAAAATAATGGTTTATTGGACTAGTGTTTTAATTGTCCCAAAGCTGAGATTGCTATAACCCCGATCATTGTGTTTATATTTCAGTTGCTTCAAGCATTGTACACACATGATTTTTTCATTGGGTATAAGGAAAATCTAAGCAACTTTAACTGTAGATGTGTTTTAACCTTGAGATACTTTATTCAACTTACAACGTATAATGGTGCATACACCTTGAGAGCATACTTAAAACAGTCATAGAATAGTTGGATTGTACTTAGAGAGCAACTTTTTTCCCATGTATGGCCAATTTCATGGCATGAACAAGATATTGATTTAGACAAAATGCCAGCCATTTTTTTTATATACTATTTAAAGCTTTTTCTTATTTTTGATATGTATATTGTTAATATCATTAAGAAAGGTATTTTAAATCCATTATAGGATAGAAATTCTGATCAGAAGTTTCGGTTTTTAATGGCAAATGGAGAAATGACAGCTGTTCCAAACTGGTACGAAATTAACACGATTTAAAAGGGGGATTCGCATGCTTCGTAAATTTATGATCCAAACTTTTTTCTGAATAAGATTACTGGGAGATAATATCCGAAGACACAAAAAGGAAAGGAAATCCTATATGTAACATTTTAAAGAAGAGCATTAAACGACTATCGTTACAGGTTTTTTCTAATTTTATTATTGTAGAGTTATAAAAATTCAGAAACATTCAAATAATTTTCGAAGAACAATATCTATATATGATAAAACCCGATAGTTTAACCCTTTAAGGCCTGAGGGTGGAAAACGCTGGTGTTTAATAAAATATACAATTGAAATAAACTAATTAGGGTCTAGTAATAGACAATACACATTTTTTAATATATCAGGGTGATCGTTACTATGGAAACTGAAGTGGGACTAATATGTCCCGTCAGGCCATAAAAGCTTTTTTTTTTTAATTTTTTTAGTTAAATAAAGAAAAAACAAAATGTTTGTAATTAAACACATTTCAATTAAATTTATTTAAATGTTATGATATTTCGAAAAACAATTTGTTTTTTCATTTATGCACAAAGTAACCTTACAAGTAGTGCATTTAAAATGTGGTCTTGACTCAATCTTTTCTTTTGAGCATACTACACATCTTCCACGGTTAGTTTCATAAAAAGGCCAATGAATACCTTAGTTTTATCCTCTAATTGACAAAGGTACTGAATAATTAGACTTTCGGCGTTTTTTTGTTAATAAAGAAGGTGATAACATTGGGCGTCCTATTTTGGGTAGTCTGCCTAGTATTATTAACGATTGTGCAACTGATCTTTTAAACTGCATTAATGTAATTTTTTCACCACTTAAATTTTTATAGACCACATAAGCATTACATAAAGTACGCTCAAGAACCCCAAAAAATATTCGGTGCCACCATTTCTTTGATTTTCGGTCTACGCCATAAATTGAGCAATACATGTCTGCCTTGTCCACTCCCCCCATTCAACTTCACTGGAATCACCAGAAGGAAGGTCTTGTAAAATTATTTCAGCAGCTTCTATAACACTGTATCGAATCTTACGACTCATATTTGATTATAATTTTAGTTTTTTACACTTTACTACTCTCAACAAAAAATATGTTTGGCTTTAAAAATATTAGGCTGTAACGCCTGACGGGACTTATTAGTCCCACTTAAATTTTTATAAAAAAGTAGTGTATAAAAAACTTTAAAACACTTAAACTAAACTTCAAATATTTAGTTACACATTAAAGAAGCTCTAAAAAAATTCCCAACACAAATAAAAGTATGTAAAGTTAAATATACGTTTGCTTTTACAAAATAAATACGCTTGATTTCCTTAAAAACCATCATTAGAGATCACATCTAAATCAAAAAATAATTGATGACAAACAATTAAATGTTATTTTAAAACATCACTAAAAACCAATTGAAAACTTACAAAATGTTTTTACAGCAAAAAAAGAACCGGTTTAAGAGAAAGACAGGAGTTAATGCAGTGGGACAAATAAGTCCCGTCAGTCCACAAAGGGTTAAATACCAAATGAAATGAAAGTTTTAAAATAAAAGCTTAGAATAGTGCCGTAATTGCTGGGGCATAAATAGCTAAGATTTTGCAAGTTTGTTCACTTATTATCTTTAACGTCTTCACTTCTTAATTCTATTCACTTACTAAATAAAGAAAATGTGGATAAACTGTAAAATTTATGTTTTCCTTTTAGAATTTATATCAAGTTCAGCTCCTTCTGGTGATACTATTTTTAACAACCATTACAAAATGATTTTGAGATCTGTATAAAAACTATGATACTGACAAAAAAAAAGTAAAATCTTATGTTAATTTTAAAAGTAACTATCAAGGGACTTTATTATTGGATGAAATTGGCACCGTTAATTTTATTTATAATTTCTTAGTTGTATAGGAAGGTTGTGATAATAGAATAGTTGTAGTTTTAAAAAATTCCGCTTTTCCTTTCTGTAAGAGAATATTGAATATTTTCTATCCCTTTTAACTTTTTGTTATTTACCAACTTTTTGACAGTAATAACGATTGATAACAGGTTTTAAGCATAAAATATTAAGATAATCTACTCAATAACATATTTCTTTTTCTGATTTTTAAACAAATGTGGTTGGCTGATATAGCATCAACTAGCCCCCGCTTATTGCCATTCACATTCGTTTGAAGCTCAAAAAACCTTAACGATTTTTACGGAAACGAGTAAGTAGATAGCATAATAATCTTTCAAGGGAGCAAATCTGCAAGCTTTAAAAAGACTTTGTGGATGTATCAATTAGCCCTGCTGTCTTCTATCTATGACAACACACTAATGCTATTAAGAAAACTCCCTGAAAAAAGTAGACACATTAACGGCCAATTCAGAATTTTAATAGTGCAATTATAAGTTCTAAAATTATTTACAATATTTACTCATACTACTTTTTTCAGAATTAAAAGTTATCAAGTTTAAAGTTTTATCAAAGCCATTTTTAAATTTGGTAGAGGGGTTTTATTCCAATAAAAATAGAAACTCGAGGAAACGCTTTCAGTTAAAAATGGTTTTATTTGTCTGTTCATCTTCACTTCCTAATATTTTATAACTTGTTGATGTATTAAATATTAGAGCCGTTAGGCCATATTCTTTATTACGATTTAAAATGCTAACTTGACCAACCAGAGATTTCAAAAGGTAAAAGGACCAACCAGAGAAGTAACTCAGCGCGACACAAGAACCAACCAGAAAGCTAATTTGTGTCAGTTCTTAGAATTCGTCATAATAATGGTAATATTTACATTTTATCCTAGTTGACTTCTTGCTCTTTCACTTATCCATCACTCGCTTAAATTTCTTACTTTTCACATAAAACAACAAATGTTAAAGCAACCCTTCTATTTACAATTAGTAGTTTCCTTATCAACAATAGGAAACAATTTGTCTGTATTTTTCCTAAATAAGTATTTTTGAATTCTTCCCAATTTTTAAATAGTAACTTTAATCATATAATCTATTTCCTATGCATCTAAATTTTTGTTATGCATCTGAGAGTTTGTGTGTTTTATATGCTTCCAAAAAAAAAAAAAAGGTTTTTGAGTGTCATACAGTAATATTCAAATCACATTTTTATGATAAAACACAGAGTAAGAATAAAATATTTAAAAACTTATTAAATCTTAAATTAAACTTTGTGCTTTCAGCAGGAATAAATGACATTCTGAGAAATAGCTTTAAGAAAATTTTTATACATAGTAGATGAAGTAACTAAGATTCATAATGTGAATACTGTAATCATAAAATAAATAAGAGTAAGTGGTATATGTTACACTTTAGAAAATTGTACTTAAGGATTTCTTTGAATGTATATTTCAAAATGTTAACTTACCTTTTTTCATAGTTAATTTTTTTTTTTTTTTTTAAAAAAAAAAAGACTTCAGATGCTGCACAACTCCTAGCCACATTTTGGCCAAGAATCATGAATGATATCAGGACTAAACCTTTGCAGATGCCTAAATCTGTAAGTTTTTTTAAAAGTGTCTTATTAAACAGGGTATGGATTGTTACATATTAGCCTTATAAGTGGAGATTTTATTGTTTCTTTCATTTATTTAGGGAAGCAAGAAAGATGAACCCATCCAGGAGTTGCCACTTGCCAGAATTAAGAAAATAATGAAGCAAGATGGTGAAGTAAAAATGATCAGTGCTGAGGTTCATTGTAAACATTTAGTAGTTTTTTTGTAATCCTTAGGATTTTATTATAGCTAATTAGTGAAAAATTTAATGAGAATCTTTTATTTTTAGATAATTGTATTTATCTTTTTGAATTATATACTTAACAAGAAATATTCATAATTCACATAAGTGTAAATAAATTATGTAAAAATGTAAAAATTACTTCTACTAATCAGAATATATGTCTTAGAAGTTTTAAAGTTTTAAAAAAATTATTGGTGCCTATAAATTAAATAAGATCTTTAATTTCTAGGCACCAATACTGTTTTCCAAAGCTGCTGAGATATTTATCAGTGAGTTAACATTAAGAGCTTGGATACATACAGAAGATAACAAGAGAAGAACATTACAAGTATTTATTTATTTGATGAGTAGCTTTTTATTTTATTTGATTTATTGTTGCAATTAGAAGCTTTTTTTAACATAAGTTCTTTTACATCATAAGTTTTTAACATAAAATCTTTTCTTCGTTACTTAAAGGCTGAAGCTTTTTTTAAAATATATTCTTATGATAAAATCTTAGCTTATTGAGTCAAAAGTTTAAAAATTTGGTTATACTTTTTTTAGAGAAATGACATAGCCATGGCTATTACTAAATATGATCAGTTTGATTTTCTAATTGATATTGTCCCAAGAGAGGAGTTAAAACCTGTGAAACGCCAGGTAAAAATATCCTAAGCAAAATTTAAAAAAGATATTTTTATTTTTTTGTAAAGGGGTTTATTCTATTTACTTTATAAATTTAGGAGGATACTCTTCGTCACCAGGGTAATGTTATGCCACCAGAACAAGTGCAATATTATTTCCAGCTTTCACAGCTCCAGCAAAATGCTGCTTCTGGTAGCACATCACAAGCGCAAATAGCACATTTGCCACCAGGAGCTCATATCATACAACAAAATGGGCAAGTTATAATTGCAGCTCAACCTCATCAAATTGCTGCTCTAGCTGGTGCAGCAACAAATGTATGTTTTTATATTTAATATACTTCTATTTATGGAGAGTTTTTTTTTATGACTATTTTGTTTTTTACTGAATCAAATTGGTATTTTCCAGATCCATCAAGAAGGGCAACAAGATCAACAGCAACATCTAAATGAATCTGAATCATCTCATCAGCAGCAACACCAATCTGTAGAGCAGCAAATAATCCAACCAGCACAAGGGACCTCTCAGGTTCCTAAATAAACCTTTTTATCTTGATGGTGGCTTTTCAGTTTACCAACTAAATTATTTTTCTATTCATTTGTTTTTGACAGATACACTACATTCGAATTCCTCAAAGTGCTCTTCATCAAGGGGGTCCAACTAACTTAACTCAGATATTACAGTTGCAACAATTGCAACAGCAGCAACAACAACAGCAACAACATTCTTGTGATTCCCAGTCATCTCCTGAAGGTCAAAACAGCTCTGGAAGTAATACTCGCCAACAGGAAGCAGTTTATTCACAAGTAAGTTAAAAAAGATTATTTAAAGTGTGTAAAAAAATTTAATGTGAAATAATTAATACGCTTTTTTCTTTAGTGGTTGTATAAATGAATTTCTAATTATGTTTGTATTTTACAACATACAAACACAACATACAAACAAAATTTGAAATTGTGTTTCTATGTTGTAAACACAATTATTTGTGTTTTCAAAATAATGTTTTAGTTTTCCCATTAATCTAAAGGTCGTTTTAAAAAGAAGAAGATGTAAGAGAAAAAATTATGCAAATAATATGGAAAATCCTAATAGAAGCTACAACTCAATAGCAAAAGAGTTGCAAATATATCCCAGTCATGTTATTCAATGTTTTTCTCAAACAAAATCAATCAAACAAAAATCAGGTCTCTCACTTAGGGAAAGAGCATATATAAAACATGATAAGTTTGATAGGAAAAACCCCTTGATTTTATAAGCTGTTAGCAGTTGTGGCAAAAAATCAACACCTTTTATGCGTGAGTCCACATTAACTGGTGAAATGTTGAAATTTATGTTAAAAAGTGCTTGCAAAAACGACTTTTACTTCTCATTAAATCATATGATAATAGACCTGTGTTCTAGCCTGGCTTGGCTTTATGTAGATCTTGCTTTGGTATGGTATAAACACAATGATGTGAATGTTGTGCCTAAAACAGCTAATCTTCCAAATTCCCCAGAGTTGAGAGCTATTAAAAAGTACTATGCAGTTGTTAAAAGAAAAATTAAAAAAATAAAAACACTTTGCAGAGATATTAAATATTAAAAAATTCTTGGAAAAAATGTATCAAGCAGTTATGATTGTGATGCTGTGTGCAAGCTTATGGAGACCACCAAACGAAAAGCTCAAAATTTTATTAGATGTTTGCAGGAATAAATTAAGTTTTATTAGATGTTTGCAGGAATAAATTAAATTTTATTAGATGTTTGCAGGAATAAATTAAATTTTATTAGATGTTTGTAGGAATAAATTAAATTTTATTAGATGTTTGTAGGAATAAATTAATTTCTTTGAAATATTTTATGATGCAGTAGAATAATTATTTAGTTTTAAATAAAATTTGATGAGTATCTTTTTTAGCAATTCTTTCTACTTTCACATTTATTTTGTTTACACTCTTTAAAAAAAAGAAGGTTTTTAAATGGTTTTGTTCTATTTTGGTGTATTGAGTTTTTTTTTTTTGTATTATAGATATATCAGTCTTTACAAGGTCTTCCTCCTGGAGCTGTATATGTGATGGCGCAGCCAACTAATTCACAAGTTGTAACTGGATTAAATCAGTCATGATTTTTGAATCTAATGTCCATCTTTTTATACTGCTGCACAGTACTGGTTGTAAGGGTATTGGATTGTAATATACTCTAAATTGTCTACAAATGTTTTCAAAGACAATATGACTTTTCAGTTCCCAACTCTGTAATGGCTTTTATTGCTCTAAAAGCAGAACATTGTTACTACTGATTGGAAAATAATCACAAACAGGAAGTTGGATTTTTTTCTATAGAAAGATATTGTTTTATGCTTATACCAAACTCATTTTGTAAAGTACATAAAGAAATGTAAATAACTTTAAGTAGTTTGCATAACTATTTTACTTAAAAATTTACTTAAACTTTACTTAAAATCTGTTTTTAAAGGCTGTAAATTGATGTTCAGATAAAAAATACATTGGCATAATTTATTAATATTGATGTTTAATTTATTCTATTTTTCTTTAGTTTTTTTAAAATTATTTATGTTTTTTTTTTTTTTATTAATAATAATAATGTCATTAAAATATTCCTTGATGTTAATTAAAATTCATAGATTGATCTTTGGTATCTTTGCTATCTATATATTTTATATAATTTTGGTATATGGTCTTAGGTAGATTTTTCCTTGATTCAAACATCAAAGTTAGGAAATTTTAAATCTATTTTAGCCCTGTGAATTGTTATTGGAAATGTTGAACAATTTGTCGAGAAATCCAGGTTTCATTTGCAAAAATTAAATTAATGAATTATTGTTGGATTATTTGTTTTGGGTAGTCACTTACGTAAATGGCTGACATTTTGATAAAGTTACATTTAGATTAATGTAAAATCAACATTTCTCGATTTAAAAAAAAAATCGATCTCTGTAAGATGAGTCTCAAATGAATTTTATATGGAGTTAAAGGTATGATGTTGAAATAAAAATGATGATGAAATAAATTAAATGAAATAAATTAAATGAAGGATGTTTCTTGTAGTGAAGCAGTTTAAAAGGTATATAGGTAAATGAGACAAGGAATCATAAGATGAAATTTTTTTTTGATATTCATTTTGAAACAATCAGTCAGTTATTTTTTTAATTCCATCAATTTCAAAAACAAAGTTCTTAAGTTTAAAAAAATAAACTATAAACTTTTTGAAAACAATTCAGTAGAGAAAAGTAGGCGCTTTTTTTTTCTTTTTTTAAGCTTTTCCAAATTGCCATAAAGTAAAAAATGAAGAAGATATTGACGTATTTTATTTCATTTTTACGTACAGTTACATTTTAAATGTTATCGAACATAATGAAATAATCAATTAAAAAACTGGGATTAATCAAAATTGGTGCAACAACAATAAAAAACAAAAACAGTATTTAACCCTTCCATGCTCCAATTATTTTCCCATAACTAAAAAAAATCCAAACTTTGTTTTTTTGAACCTCATTTATGCCAATATGACATAAAAAAAAAAAAAAAATTAGGAAAAAATTATGTGAAGATGTCATTTGAGTTTGTTGTTATAGAACAACACTTCCCGCCCCCTGGGTATTTTTAATAAACAAACATTTTTGAGTTTTAGCAATATTAGTTCTACACTACATTTGTTAAAACAGTAATAAAATTAAAATAACAAAACAGTCAAAGAGGGATGTTAATAACAGTCAAAGAGGGATGCTGACAAACAACCAAAAATAACTGGTAGTGGATTTTAAACATTAGCATTAAAAACTATTGGTTGACTCCATAAAACTCATTAAAAAAATTTCTTTATTTTAAAAAACACAGGCTTATCTACCATTTTATATATTGAATAAAAGTAAAACCATTTCCACACTGCCTACAGCGACTTTGTTTGTGTAATGTACATGATTACGAAATTTATTTACTGAAGTCATTTTATTATTGATACTTTCATCATCAGAACTTTCATCTACACTAAACTCTGATTTGAGCAAGTAAAATCACTGTACATGCACAAATCCTTTTCTATATTTGTATTCTTGAGATCACTATTATTATTATCACTATCAACATCACTATCGTCAAAATCTATGACAAAAGCTTCTTCAGAAATTAACTTTGTTATAACTTTTTCTGTGTGTTTTGAAGAATAAAAATTTTTTAAAAGTGCCATTATTTATTTTACTTTAAGTTCTGAAAATAAATAAGGTGCATCAAATTACACACACACACACACACACACACACACACACACACACACACACACACACACACACACACACACACACACACACACACACACACACACACACACACACACACACACACACACACACACACACACACACACACACACACACACACACACACACACACACACACACACACACACACACACACACACACACATAATATATATTTATGTGTGTATATAAACATGTGCTAAGCACACCCAGTAAATAATATAGCATTGTACTCAATATAACCATAAGTAACATATAATCACATTCACAGTAATATTATATTTACTAAAAAATAAAAATAAGAACAATGATATAATAAATGATAATGATGATAACAATATTTTAATCTTTAAACTTATTTTAACAATTAAATGATAAAAAAAATATTTTAATTAAAACATCTTATCGCATAAAATAATAATAATAATGAACGGGATTTTATACCGTTGAAGCGCAGTGTTGTTCTACAACAACAAATTAACTTTGTTTATTAGATCAAAAAGGTAGAAATAAACAAAAATGTAAATGAGTAGTAAGAGCAGTACTATGTTAAACTAACATTTTTTTTCACAACAAGATCAGATTTATAAATCCTTTAAAATAGTAGTATTCGTTGTCTGCTCCTAGTACCGAATTCACCCATAAAAAATCATCTACAAAATTTCAGCGGTTCTCTGAAATGTTAAAGTAGACTTTTTCTACAGCCCTTTTCAGCTTTCCTTTATAAAATAATATTGTTTTCAATCGGTTAGGATGCACTATTTGCATTGGGGAAGCTTAGTTTAATTTGTTGTTATACAACAACCCAGCGCATGAAAGGGTTAAAATATCTCCCTCGTGCAACCAATGCATCTCCTTTGTAATGCAAACTTTGCATGCATCTCTTATGTATTGATTTAATAAGGTTGTTGCAAAATTCGGTTGTCTTCTCCAAATGGTATCCAGTTATCATTTTAGGCTAATTATCATAATTAGGCTAATTACCATAATTAGGCCAATTATAGAACTTATTCGAACCTTTACAAAGTCTTTGTATAACCAAGTCCGAATAGTTTAATTGGATTAAAATCTGGCAGTTGAGCTGGGCTTTAAATTTACTTTAGTTTCTTCTATCCAAGAATTGACTGTGAGGGCTGTGTAGGTAGGAACCATCTCTTGTTGAAACTACCAACATTTGTAACTCAATATTGGATTGGCTCTCACTTGACGAAATGTCCTCGAGCTCCGGATCGTAGATAACGTTGAATGCTACAAGCAGTTTTAATTATTCTCATACTATATCAGGCGCTATTCTTTTAAGTGTATAATCTACTTTTTATTTATTTGTTGCTGATCCTTGAGCCACCCATCATACCTAATATCTGCCACTTTGTAGCTTCGCTCACTGCTTTTCGACCCATTTCTATCTTAATTTTCATTTCTTTCATTTCAAAACCTTCAAAAAATGTGACTCAACTCGTCATTTTTAGCAATTTTATACAATCTTTTAAAGAAAATGATTAAACTATCATTAATTAATAAAACAGTTATAAGTAACAGTTTGATAAAAAAGATTTTTTTTTATCAAATAGAAGGTTACAATTGTTTGATGTTTTGAAAAAAGGAATTCACATCTTAATGCGCCTATTTTGAAACCACTCTGTAAGCAAATATTACGTCATAATAATAAATATGAGTTAATTCTTTTTTTTTCATAGCCGGTTGTCGAATTTTTTATTACCTAAGAAAGTTAACTAACAAAAATCTTTTTTTTTAATTTAGAATAAGGTTTAAATAATCCGTAGTGAAGAATTATTGATGTGTTAAAAAAAAAAACTGTTGGTTATGAGGATCCTCTTTGCAATCCTTCCAGACAAATAAATCATTCACTGTGTATACATGAGTATAAGTATGTATACATGGGTGTAAGTATATATATAAATATGCTAGAGAAGATAAAAAGTAACACCAAATGCTCAAATTTATTTGTAATCAAAAAAGTTACATAAATAATGGCATCGTTTTGTGAGTATCGACAATTTTCACATCCATTTTTTGTTAAGGTTTTCAAGGCTTGCTATTACATTTACAAAGTTTGCAACCGTTCTCATCGACAACGTTTCCGTATTCACAGAATATTTGACATAAGTATGGTTTGCACTCTGGAAATAAAAAAAAAAACTATAATAATAATGTGTAATTTTAATATAAAAAAATGTTCCGTAACGAATTTACAGAAAGCATGTGGTCAGTGGGTAAAATCTTTAGATTTGACTCTAGATCTTTAATAAGGGATTAATTATAAACAACAATACATAAATGGGTTTTAACTAGCTTTAAAATCAATTTTATACTCAGATAACTTACTATTGCACTCGCATTTTTGACAACCATTTTTATCTCTAACGAATCCATTTTCGCATGCCATTTTACACTGCTTTAGGTCATTGCATTCCTCTATCAAAGTTATATAAATTTTAATCTAATGGATTAATCTACAACTGTATTATTAACTATTTCCAAAAAAGTTGGCAATTTTAGTTTCTTACGTTTGCAACGGCATTTCTTGCAACCATTTGCATCCTCTTCAAAACCGTTGGGGCAGAGCATTTTGCATTGTTTCAGGTCATCGCAACCTTCTATCAAAGTTAAATAAAATTTAATCTAGTGGATTAATCTACGATTGTATAACTAACTATTTCCGAAATGTTTGACAATTTTAGCTTCTTATTTTTGTAACTGCATTTCTTACAATCATTAGAAATTGTTTGTATTTCAAAGCAAAAACGTTACGTTTATTTTAGATATATAGAAAAGCTTAAATTTAAGATGAAAAAGAAAAAAAACTTTTTCGAAGACTTACTTTTTTCTGATGGTGAAGCTAAAGTAAAATAAAGATAAAAGAAAAAAATAGATGAAAAACGAACAATTAACGCACACAGATACAGAATTGAAGTCAAATAAATTACTTCAGTAATGATATTTTACCCAGTATTAATAACAAATTTTACTTACCGCATTGGCAGATGGTGCAGCCATTTTCGTCTTTCTTAAATCCAAATCGGCAGAACATGCGACATTCTTTTTTATCGCATTCAGCGTTTGCAAATGATAAAACTGCAGCTAATGCCTAAAACAGCGAAAGCAAGTGTTGACATGTTTGTAGCAGTGATTTTTAGCAACAAATAGACAAGATCTTATGTTGTTGAAAAATTCAATTAAATGTTTTCAATCAAAAAATTGACTTAGGCTCCTCAATTTCAGACCTAAACCAACCCTTAAACTAGTATTCCGAAAAATCATGAATAAAAGAATAAAAAAAAACGAAAACAAACATTTTACCAAAGTAACAACGAAAAAGTTCATTTTTGGATTTTCTTCTTGCAAGTTGAAAGATTGCTTCTTGGAGATTGCTTCTTGCTGGTTGCTTAACTGAAAAAAAATTTGTGTCACACTTTTATACTCGTTTTGTGAACGAAATGCAAAAACAACATCTGCAATATTTATTTAATGATGTGCTTAGGTGAACAAACATGATTTTATTAATTATTTCTATTTTTGACTAGATAAAACAATAACGGTAGAGGAAACTGAACTTAGAAATTTAAGACGAAGTCAACTAATCAATGTTTCAAAGCATCAGGTTTTTTTAGCAAACTAAAATGAATACCTTATTTAAAAAAATATTTTGGATATACCTATATGCAAGTATATATATATATATATAGTAATATATATGTATTAATATATAATAATAAATTTATTAGTTATGTTAAAAAATGCCAATATTTGAACAGCTTTTTTCTGTGACGTTCGTTTTATCAGGTGTGTGAGCTTTTCACGTCATTTTGCGTTTGATAAAATTTCAAACAAATATCAAAATTTGCAATCAAAAGAACTTTTTTCATCCATTGTCATATATATGTATTTAGTATAGATACGCCATAATCATGTATTTTAGCAGAGATCTGATACTTTACAATAAACCGTCCGTTTACAGGTAAAAATTTTAGTAAGTGGCATTTTTCGACTCAGAGAAATGTGAGTTCGAGTACTCTTTTGAAAACTAAAAATATAGCAAGTTCCTCCATTCAGATAAAAAAAGCAGCTTGAAAAACCTAAACCTTGTTTAGGAAAATGATTTTTAATATATATATATATTTCGGTCAAAAATACAAAGAATGAATTTTAAATTATAAACCGCTGAAATGATCAACTTTTTTCAATCTAATCAAGCTTTTTCACGATTTGTTTCAAGTAGGAAGAAAATTGCGAATCAATGTAAAGTTTTAGAACTTAAAAAGATTAAAAGAGTTAATGTTTTTTAAAATCAGACAAAATTGACTTCTTTGTTTTTAAAATGATTCCATTTATTTTTCTAAAAACTCTTCCTCCTTTCTTGTTTGTGGAGTTTGTTTTTTTTTTTAACGATTCAAAAAAAAAACAAAACAGCCAGAGCTATCCTAACGTTCATTACGCAGATTTTGTAATCAGATCTTTGAATAAATTCAGTTTTCATTTGAAAAAATTTTACGTTGTTGTTAAAACTTAGTTCAAATAAAATGTTAAGTTGCAACTTGAACTTGAGGTGTGGCTTAAAACTTTTCACAACAGAAAACTGTGCCAATAGACCAAATAAACTCAGATTGGAAATTTATGCTTATTGCAGAAAGTAATCAAAAAAGAAATGTATCCGCTCTAATTCCTTTCATATACAACTTGTTTCTATTCCAACATCTATTTTATTTAATACTAAATGAAATCATTTGATAAGCAAAACTTCGATAATGATTTGTTTATGAGATTAAGCATTATACATAATTTAAAAAATCAATCTCTTTAAACTGATAGTAGGGTCTACCTAGTATTTTATCATATTACTGAATTAAGGTTGTTACGTTGGTTATTTACTTACTTAGTAGGAACAGTTTGACTCGATAATCAAAAGTTGGTGGTTATGTAAAAAGAACAACATTTCAATGTGATATTTGTTCAGCTTTTTATATTAAAAATTAATTTAAAGTGCGAGTTTTTTTCACCCCTTATATAGCTTGATTGTAGGTGAGTACGTAGTGTGTTAAGAAAAACGCTCCCACAACATTCTTATAGTGATGAAATTTTATTTCTACTTTGTTCTTTTTTATAAAACAGCAATTTAGAAATCAAGTTTGATCATTTTTATGTGGGGTATGATGATTTTGTAATTTTAGAAGTCAAGAATCCCTAATAAAGAAAAATATTAAGAAAAGTTGAATCGTTGTTTCTAATTAACAAATGAGAATATTTTTCGATTGACCTTTAAAACTAAAATTGACGATGCAACTCGTCTAGTATCATATAACTTAGATTATGCAAGCTTTCTTTAATTTAAGAAAGAAAAATTATTTTCATAAACGAAGTATAACAAGAAAACTTTTGAATATAAATCTCAACATTGCGCAATAAAAAACAGATCTGTAAAATACAATATTTATCAAAAAACCTACTTTTATAAAATCATTTTAAAGAAATATTTTTAACGTTATAATCTCTGATAACCGAAGAAATATTTTTATCATTTTTATTCAGAAGTGATTTTTTGTTTTTGTGATGCTTTTTGATAGGAAAAAAATCATTTTCTCAAAAAATGCATAAAAAATCTCTACTAAAAGTAGAGAGATGAACAATGGGTGTTTTCTAATGGTGAGATAGTCGACAAAACTATTTCCTAATCTATAGTTTTGTGTAGCACAAACGTTTATGCTTTATATCGCGAATAAAAAGCTCTTCATAGCTCTTAGTTAAAATACGGCTTAACATTAATATTTGGTTAACTAAGCTTACTACTCTAGTGGAGCCATCCATAAATAGCCTTCTGGTTGGTTTAAAATTGCTCTTAACAAAAATTAACATTGAAAAATCAAGAAAAATAGCAATTACACTCCTCAATGCAATAATATTTTTTTATCATATATATATATATATATATATATATATATATATATATATATATATATATATATACACACACACAATTTTTTTCTTTTTTCCTTTTACTTCTCATTACCCATAGGCAGCTGTGGAAGGTGGGATGTTCGACGCTTGCTTACTTTAATGTCTTGGCGACAGATAATCTATCACCCTGACGGATCTGCCTTGAGAAATTCTGGGTTATCTAAAATACCAAGCTTAAACAAAAGCCAAAAAAGATAATAAAAACAAATTAAAACAAGTAAAAACCCAGATCCTCTACCCAGCTTTAGCAGCTAAATAATCGAGTTAGTTCCATCGGCTCACTACATTGGATGCGCTTTAAAAAACTACACTTAATCTTAGCCATTAGGCCGAGAAGCGATACATAATTTTATAAATTTTGCGTACAAAACAAGCAATACAAATATACATAAATTTTGGCTAATAGTTGTAAATTATAATGCACATAGTACATTTCATCAAGAATGCACGTTTTTTATAATAGTATGCGTGTGGTTTCTGTTAACAGAAAAAACAGCAAGACATCTTGTGTTGCCTACGATTGACTGGATAAGATGATCAAACTGTTTTTGTGGACAATATCCACACTCCTCTTCATTATTCCCCAGTCCTCAATTAATTTTGAGCTTTTTAAGCGAAAATGCTGGCAAAAATTGAGCAGCAATGCACCTATAAGCATCAAAGACATTTTTAATCAAACTAAAATCCAGTGAGTAGGTTGGCCAGCTCATTCATTTAATACCTTTTTTCTTCTTTCAAATCATTGTTGTAGCATGCTTTCACGATGTAGACGACCATTTTCTTTCATAAAAGCAAATTTGAGGCCAATTGTAGCAGCATATCTACAAATAATAAGTTACAATTTCTCATCGCACAACCTTCAGGCTGTTAAGGAATTGTGTCTATAAAAAATGGGTGGATGGCCACTAATAATTATTCCAACCCATATTAAGATCCTTTACGAACAATGTCTGAATTGTTTCTTGTGGCACTTTCACATCTATTATCTGGTTGTATACTGAATCTGGATTCGTCGCTAAAAAGCATAGGCAATGAGGATTCGTCACTATAAATATTTTAAACAAAGTGTAAAAAAAACACAATTTAGAAATTAACTTGCATTAGGAACAAAAGTTCTAGTATTGACACAGACCAAATAAATTTTAAGTATTTAAACAATATCATGAAGTATAACTTTTGTATCAATAAAAAATATTATTTTATGCATACGATATTTATCAAATTTATAAATATCCAATAAAAAAAAAAACATTTTCTTTAACTCCTTTGAGCAGTGAATATTGGTAGTAGATCGATCAAGGTTTTAAGCGGTTTTTATTTTTAATGCAAGGAGGTTTTCAATCTGTTTTATAAGCTCAAAATAACTCAAAAGATACCACAAATGCTTTAAAGAATTTTATTGATTAACTTTAAAGAACATCAAAATATACTAGTTTTCATTGTTTCTATAGTTTGTTAATATGAGGTCGTAATATCATTGAAGTATTTTTAGAGGGGCGTTTTAAAACCTTTTTTAAATAATATCCTAACATGTCAAAATCAGCCAAATCACACAAAGAGTGCGTGAGTGACCAAAAATTGTCCGTATCTTATAAAGAGAACATTTCTCATTTGTTAATCTTTAAAGATGGAAGAGTTCCGCTTGCATGCTGTCTACCTGTCATTTTTAAAATTGACAAGCTGGATGAAAGTAAAATAAACCACGAGACAACTTTGAGACGATGGTTCTACAAATCTCTTTCAAATGTGCAAATTCAAAAACGTTTATTGAAATTAGGAAACAATCCACTGAGTTCTTTTAGAGGAGAAGGTAGGTGGAGAAAGAATATCAAAAAACTTTTGAAATGATGTTTATTTGGTATTGTTTGAGTTTCTTGAACACACGCTTGTTTTAAAGCCATCCCACCCATGCAGCTCTTTTTACTACTTGGATATGTAAATCGTTTTTTAAAAACTTCACTGATATTTTATTCAACCTTAGGAAAAT